>NC_045741.1:35042472-35342472 GCF_008692095.1 Etheostoma spectabile
GATAAACAACTGTCCTTTATAGCGTTAAAGCGTCCATATTATGCTCATTTTCAGGTTTTTAATTGTATTTTGAGGTTGTAACAGAATAGTTTACATGGTTTCATTTTCAAAAAACACCCTATTTTTGTTTTACTGCACATTGCAGCAGATCTTGTTTTCACCCTGTGTGTTTAGGTCACTGTTTTAGCTAAAGATAGTGAGATACTCACTTGTTTTAGCTACAGAGTGAGACATCTTACTTCTTTACTAGCTTTGTTTGGAGTTACACATGCTAGGTAGCTAGAAGTAGCTAGGTGAGATCACATCAGCTAGATAACTCTTTCTCCAACTTTGGTCAGTACCAGGCACGAATGCTGGGAGACTTCTTCTAAACGAGGGCACACTTATGGAATACCTTCAGAACAGGGACATGTAAGTAGTTCTTTTGGAGATTATGGTGAACTAATGAGTGTTGTAGCAGTGTTTTGCTATTACGTAGAAAGCCGTGGAGATTTTGAACAGCTCACTCAGAGACTGAAGGCAGAGGACATTCAGAAACCTGTATCTTACTCAAAACAGCATGGATGGTTGTTGTTTTTTTTGCTTTGTTTGTATGTGTATGGAAACACCTCAAAAAATACAATGCCAGTAATTGTGGGCTGGAAAGCTGCAACAGTATTACTGTATGACCCTAATGGGAAATTCTGTGCGATGAGCATCTTTCAAATGGCAACCAAAGTTAAAGATTAGGTATATATGAAATGTTAAACTATCTGTAGCTTAAACTGTGATTGGCTGCCCTGTCAAAAGTGGGACCTTAGACTTATTTGTTTGAATTTTGTAATTAAAAAAATTAAAAAAGGGTCCTTTACCTCTCACCTCAAGATATCTGAATGAAAATGGGCTCTATGGGTACCTATGGGTCTTCCCTTTACTAGTCTCACATTGCCAGACCTATCTTCACAGCGCTGAGGAAGAAAGTCTGGCTAGTACACCCAACCTAAAAAAAAACCTGCACGTTTCTAACAGTCGCATGACCCAAGACGTAACAAACCCCAGGTAAATATTGGAGATGTATTTAAAAGATGGAAACAGCTTAGAACCAAAAAGAATTCAGGCTAATTTCCTCCTGACTACGGCTACTCCTGGATAAAATAAAAATGTGCTCTGGTTTATTGGGATTTCTTTAAACCAATCACAATTGTGTTGGGCGACACTATAAGCGCAGGACACAGATACAATGTCTCTGCAAAATAGCCTCGGGAAGGAACTTGTTTTGGTGGGACGTGCATGTAGGGAGTCAAGCTCTGGAATGAGCGGGGGATGAAAATTTTATATATAAAAAAAAAGATAAATATAATTTTATTCTCGGTTCTAGCTCGAAGGATGTTTTCTGAATCAACCAGAGTTGGGGGGGTCATACAGCAGAAAATGCGGGACATTCGGCAGAACCTCCGGTAGCACCCGTTCCATAAATGAAATGTTATCAATTTAGACTAGCCCTTTACAGACATGCCCACTTTATGCTAACCCAATGCAATTTTTGGCCATTATAAATGTATACTCTATGCACTGTATAAAATGACCTGTTGTGACCTCGATGATAATCACAGCCTAATGAAACTTTACAACCACAAACTACAGATCTTTGGCATTCAGAGGATGAATGGCTTTCCTCAGCATATTGAAAATAAGGGAATTTCTGAGCAGTTTCAGAACAAACGTGCTCGCTGTCCAAACACTGACAAATGCAATTGGTCCAGAAATATCCAAATGTACCAAATCACAGCTTGGATTTTTATATGGTCAAAAATATTGTTAAATTTTCCACCAAATCTGTGTAACAAATGGTATCAACCCTGATACTGCTGCCATAACTTATGAGATGTAATTGAGCATGAGAATAGCCATACTATCCAAAACACAATGTTAATTACAGATTCATGACTGGAAAAACTTGCATGTTGCTGTCCATTTCAAATTATTCCACATGTTCCCTCATGTTCCCTTTCAGATGATGTACACCACTTCTGTGTGGCATTGACTCTTGACATGCTATCACATCAGACAAACATGGGTCTGTGGTGGGTCTCTAAGGGTTAAAGTGGAGACAGAAAAGGTAAATTAATGTGTGTGTGTGTGTGTGTGTGTGTGTGTGTGTGTGTGTGTGTGTGTGTGTGGTGTGTGTGTGTGTGTGTGTTGGGCCACCCCAGTCAAAAAGGTCTGGAAACGTCACTGATTAGCAGGATATGACTAATATCTCCCATCACAAAAATGGTCAAAAATATATCTGCACAATAATACAGTGGTCTGATGCAATCCTGGTCTGAATAAACCTTTCGATGACACTACTGTCTGGTCAGAGTCTTTGAAGACAAACAAGAAAGCGTCTGGAGCCCAGAGGGACTGCTCTGTTGCTCATGTATGCGGTGGGCTTCCCTCTACATGCTCTCCCATCCAGATGTCTCTCTCATTCCCCTGGGAATCACATTCATTATGGAAACAATTTTCAGCCCCTCAAAATGGTGCAGAGATATATGTGATAACATAAAAGGGTAGCATAGTTTAGTCTTCAAAGATCAGTTTTATGTGCTATCTTTTACACTATTATTATCCATTCCCCACACAGAAAACAGGGGTTTACAAGCACATGGCATATCTCTACTGCAGTGGGGTTTGACAATGAGTCTATCTCTCAAGGAGAGAGAAAAAAACATCACATGATAAATGATGCATATAGAGTGTGACTCAGTGGAGCTCCAACAGCCTCAGCCTTACTTTAGATAGAGTCTAATCTAAAAAAAAGTTTAACTTGCAAACAAACAAAACACAAGCAGAGCCCCCAAACTATATGTAGCTTGTGTGTCCCACATGTTGCAAACTCCACACAGTGGAGTCCCATTTCCTTGTCTCTTTGAATTTTAGGCTGCCACACACACACCAAAAAAACAACAATAATAGCAAAGAAAAGGGCATCAGCTAGTTCAAGGGCAAAGTCACTGAGTCAGAGCAGAGTTCAGCTTTACTGAGCAAAATCACATCATGCTGTCATTCAGCTGAATTTAGCCACAGCTGACCTGGGCGCGTCTTACACTCGTTTTACCACAAAGTAGCCTAGAAGTTTGTTTATCAGTAGAGATCTGCGATTCCTCACCGCTGTTTCGTGCATTTACCTCGGGTTACGACGACCACCCCAGACAAATAAATTGTGTTTCTGTCTCAAACAGTTTAGCGAGAGACGCGCGACAAGCGCCATAAATTACATAAGCGCAATTGAAGTGCCAACCTCTGACCTTGCCTGACCTGCACAACCACGATCACCTGACTTTTGTATTGGTCGCAGCTTTTGTTTCAATCGGCACAGTTGCAAAACGAGAAATAACGAAGAGGGTAGCACAACAAACGGATTCACGGACAGGACTCAGTGGTTAAAGTCCGGGGACGCTTTCGCGCACAGCTCGCAAGCCGGAGAGAAGACGCCATGAAACGAACGCACTCTCTCCTTTTAAGTCTAAACAAAATGCTGCAGATTCGCGAGGAACACAACAGGCAGACTGGGCTCTGAATAAATCCTTGAAGCGTACTTACTGAGGTGTAAATACGGATCATTACTGTCCATACTGTGCGAGTTGTTGCGTCGATTTCCTAGAGTCGGGTGCTGCTCCGCATCCCAGCGCATTCCTCTCCCAGCCCGACTGAACTCTGCAAGGCGGCTCTACACGGGGGCCCAGCGAGGGGGGGGGCGGTAGAACAGGGCTTCTCCCAATGACAACAGTGGTCGATATCAAGCTCCAACACGATCATGACGAAACATCTCTCCTGCAGTGACACCGTGTTGCAATATTTTCACAGTAAAATCTTTCTTCCCGGAATCACGACACAAAGAAAAGAAGACGGCGGTGCCTTTCAATACAGCCTGTTGTTTTTTTCTCTTCCTCCAATCGCTTTTCAGCATGGTCAAATCTGAAATATCTCCCTTAATGCCAAAAACAACTGCTGCCAGCAAGTTTTGATAGCACATAGCTACCAATTTAGATAAGAAGCTAAAAAAAACTGGAGGCTGCCACTGTCTGTTGTTGATTATTTTGAACAAGCAGACACTGATTGTAATGACCTAGGCTTAGGCCTACTTATGTCTACCACAACATGTTTGAAATTTCTTAAAGCGTGATTTTCAAAGACCGCTGTTTAGTTTTTTTGTTTTTATTCTCCTGCCGTCCTTGCCTGGGGGGGGAGATCTCCAGTGTTTACCTATTGCTAGTGTGAGTCCTGGTCTGGGTACCCCCCCGGAGTCCCCCCACACCCCTCTTCAGAGTGCGGGGTCATGTTGGGGTGAAGCTCCCGGTACCTCGGAAGGTTATTCAGGAGTCAAGCCGCACTGAGGCATTCACAGTCTTGAACTGCGGAGCGGGCAGACGCTCCGTCAACGCCGGGCCGAAGACCACTCTGCGGGCCTTTGGGCCGCCCCGCTAATGGGACAAGCACCCCCGGCTCCACCGTCCATGTAACAGCGCCCCATAAAAGAGCACAGGAGGATGCTAACCAAGATGAATGGCATTTTTTTTCTTAGCTCATTCTACACTAATCAGACCTTTTCATTTGTTATGGCCCTGCGCCAATCCCCTCCACCAAAGCCTCCATTAGGGCCAGATAACGTATAAATTCATTAAAGTCAAAGAGGGACATTAAAATGGTCATTTGTCAGATCTCCCTTTGTGTGTCCCTAATGGTGGCACATGGTTCAAGGCATTGAGATGATTTTGGGAGGGCTTTTCCTTTTTTACAGTCCATTAGGAGAGGAACGTGGGAACTAGACGTAACGTTTTTCTCTTTTAATGACTGGTGGCTCTTTGAAACATTTTAATTCAAATTTTAACAGTTTATTGGTTTACTTTTCTAAGAAATTATTTTTGAAAATAAAGTCAGGAATGGTTGCTGCCCAAAACGACCCTGTTACAAAATCACAGCACACTTTTTGCATTCTATCATACAATTGTTTTGATATTTTTAAGGTTCCTTTTCTTTTGTCTTTGCCTAATTAGAGCAACATGTTTTATTTTGGTGGCTATCCAATTCATCAATCAACTTCAGAACCCCCCACTCACACACACACACACACACACACACACACACACACACACACACACACACACACACACACACACATACAAACACTCACAGTCAATGAAGCAACCCTTTGCACTAATCCCTTTGTATTCGCCACCATTCCCACCAAACAATGTCCGAAAACCTAATCCTAAACCAAGCTCTACAAACCTGGGCCACCTGCTAGCAAGTCACTGCAGTGCAGCTAAAAAGGCTAACTCAAACCTGAGAAACCAACCGCCCCTTTAAAGTCAACAGCACTTGACATGTGTTCATACAAAGAGCACAACCACATTAATGCATGGATTGGCATCCAAACACACACACACAACACACACACACACACACACACACACACACACACACACACACACACACACACACTCCAACTCTTATTTCATTCTTTCTCTCTGCTTTTGGCCCCTTCCTTCTTTCTCTGCTTCTCTTTCTATATCCGTCCTTCTCTGGCTTAAGGATGGAGGTTCTGGCTGCGTCGTCATGGGAAACGGCTCTCTCCATCTGCCTCTGCTGTCATTAGCCCATCTCCCACCCTCCTGGACCCTCTTCACAATTCTGACAACCCCTGCCCCCTGCTCCATACATAAGCCTGAGATGATAAGTGTTCCCCCTCTTTGTGTCGGCCAGGATAAGACAATGCCACACAGCACTACAGAACATCATCCATCTCATAGGTCATCAATCTGGCACACAAAAGATGAAATGTAGCTCAAACTCCCTCTTGCAAAGGAGTTTCTCTTTGCTTAGAAGAAGCTCGTCCTCCACGTCTCTCCCTCCTTTTCACTGCTGGGTTAGTGGTTCACCAACAAATTCTTCTGCCTTGTGTGGTAAATGGGAGTAAAGTAGTTAATGCATGACGACTATTCTAAGTATTTAAAAAAAAAAAAGCATAATTGCAATTGCACAAACATTTACAAGTATTCAGACCTTATTGCAACATTTTCAGTGATGGATGAACTCTGTTTCAGTTCTTCTGCAGAGAGAATGTGTTGCAAGGTATGTCTGAAAGAAAACAGGCTGTCGACACATTAACAGGCCTCTGCCAAATTTACATGAATTTGTTTTGTAGTAAATAGTAATTAAAAGCCCTTTGTCACATAAATAACACCATCTACTGTTTGTTTCCTTTTTTGCCTAATTAGGTTTACATTGTGTGATCACCAGCGTGGGGCTTTTTTGTCTTTGGTCATTGTTAGTGATGTTGTTAGCGGTGTCTTGATATCAGATTTTTCATTTTATTCATGTAAAATACCCCACTGAGGTTTAAATATTCTTCCAAAGAGGCCAAAGAATCCAAAATTAAACACACAAAACACATTATGTTTGTAGTATTGTATTCTGTGGTAAAATGATGATTACTATAATGAATTACAGTTTTAGTTGTTTTAAGTCCATCAATGAGTTTAGTGTAATCTGCCATGACAGATTGTTATTCATTACTACTGTGGAAGATTTAGCGAGTTATGAAAGAAAGTCATATATTGTGCAAACCAGTTCCAGATTTAATTTTCTGTTTTTGCAGCAGTCTTACAGACATTAATTGTTAGATTGCAAAAGCGGATTTGCATGGAGATAATTAGATTCAAGTGGACAATATTGTGCTGTTGTATCTCTACACTCAAATGTGCTGCTAAAGTTGTATCATATTCAGCAATCATACAGATGAAGAAATATATGTATTCTTAAAATCTTGCTAACACAAAGAAAAAACGGTATTTATACAATATATACAAATTATTTCTCCAGCACTGATAAGTAGTCTATTCATTTTTTCATTTTAAATGTTTCTTTGTATGTTTAACTGTACATGCTGATTTTAGACAACATGAAAAAAATAGTTTATGTTTGCTAATGATTTTAAGTAATGACTACTGATGTACATTATATTTGTGTACTGCATCAACTCACCGCTCTGTTACTTCAACTTGACCTATTAAGTTTTACCTTGTGTAAAAACTTAAATGGTTTCAGGCAACGGATTTCCATGCAAATTTCTAGTAAAGTCAAATAATTTGGGATAACAGTGCAGATTGTCCTGATTTCCACATTACAAAGCATTGTCCCCCAACCATTTTCATGTAAATACAACCTTAAGGGAATATTCAAAGTCTACAATCATTACTGTGATGCTTTATTCTGGGGTGTAACAAAAACAGCCAAGAAACAGATCTAAATTATGATCTAAATGTTATAATAATATGAAAATAGAAATAAATATGGACATCATACTTCAGACAAAAATGAGACATACTGCAGAAGCTTCAACAACAATGTCACCAAAGCTCCAATACTCTATTTTACTTATATGTGCTGTTCTACCAATCAGTCAGGTTAACCTGTTAATCTGCTGGCCGTGTCTGATCTGAGGGGCTTTGCACACAATCAATATGATGAGCAGTGAGCTATCCACAGACTAAAGACACCATCACCCACACCACTCCAATCTCACACGGGTGCATTACCATTACCATCAAGACACTTGATATAGCCTGACACACGGAGTATATTTTTAAGATCAGGGAGGAATGTTTCACACATTGACTTTGAGCTACAATGCAACCTTGGAAGTCCATAAACACTGTCATGTTAGCAACAAAGAGCATATAAACATTACACTGGACTCACCAGTGATTCATGAAATAACATACATTAGTTGATTAGCTTTATGTTAACGTTGAACCACAGACTCCAGGCAGATGGCTGACCTCTATATTAATCTTTACCTTGCTGTAATAAGTTAATACAGACTGGGGGTTTGTTGTTTCAGAATGGTGCTGAACCAATCCAGCAGGGAATCAGCCAGACCACCTTAGGTTAATCTCACTACGTCCTGAAATGCCCATGAAGGATTAGGCCCAACCACTGATTTTTAGCACACAATGTCACTCACCACTGTTCCCCAAAGTAACAAACAAGGTCTAAAGACTATACCCTGTAAGAAAAGGTTTATTCTGTTGCAGACCTAACATAGGCCTACATGTCTATGAGATGAGACTTGTTTACAGATTGAGTTGATAAGAAACTGCTTTTTGGAAAACATTCAACAGGAAGCTGACATAGCTTTTGTCTTGTAATATGTCATGTCTGTGTTTTACATGTGTACAACAGGCAGGATGTATTTTTGTGACCCTCAGTTCAGCAACAGCAGTTCAAAAACATTTTGTTTCATGAGCACAGGCACTCTCAAATTGTAGGTGCACTGACATTTGCATGTGCTGATTGAAATGATTCATATAGCCTAGTGATTCAGATTATAGGCCGTTTTGATGACTCATACATAAAATTGCCTTCAGCGGTTAAATATTGCACATCCACAAAGTTAAGGGAAAGAGAGGCAGATAAAAAAAATAGTAAAGCTTGAGATATTCGGACTTTTACATGAAAGAAAACTGGACCCTACGCAACTCTATGGTGAAGTTAAAACTACACTCCTGATTTTGTTACTCAGGGTTTCTGTTAATTCTACTTATTTTTTTAGACTACTTGACACAGAGCCACATATATATATATATATATATATATATATATATATATATATATATATATAGTATATATACAAATTAAGAAATAACTTTAGATTCTTTGATTTACATTTAAGTAAAACTGGTATCTGGCTTTCTTTTTTGTCTTTCTTTTATCTATCTTTGTAGGTCTTTTAATAGTGCTACATAAACACATTTTACCCACTTACTTTTTCCTAAAACCAGAGTTATGATGGAAAGCCTATATTCTATTTCACACAGGCTTTGCCCTCAAACAGGCTCTATAGGCTTAAAAGTGTTCAAAGCCAGATGTTTCCTCTGTCTGTCGTGACACTCAACTACCATTCGCACCAGAAATTACACGCCAGTAGCACATAAGCCCTGTGGAAGCATCCACCCGTCCAATCTACACCAACTCAGACCATTACTGTCCTCCGACCCATTTGTTCTTTTAGCACCTCGCGATCGTGGTCCTGAAAGGACAGGAGACAGCCAAACTAAATTCACCAGGCTGACTAACATCAGAAATACCATCAAACCAATCAGTCCCTTCAATGATTTTGGTTTTTAAGAAGGGTACATTGTAGAAATTAATGAATTTATCTTTATTCCATCAAGGATATTAATCAGGGAGGGGCACAGACATTTGGAGAGGCTATTGCTGTTGCTCCTAAAACAAATTTAAAGTAATAACAAATTACTTAAAAAAAACATATTCTGACACTCGCAATTTGAAATTGATGTTGGAAATTCACAAGTTGAAATAGGAAACCACAACTATCTATCACAAACGCACCTGAATGGCTCACCTTAGGCAGGGTTTGAATCTACATCTCCTGGGTGCCAGTCAGCGTCAGACCCCACTAGGTGGTGATGGCGCAGTGGAGATGACACTTTGGGAGTGTGGGAGATCTGGATTTTATACTCACTGCGATACATCAATCAATGTGTTCCAGAGCAAGACACTTAACCCCTAGTTACTCCAGAGGTGTGGGACCACTGACATATACGTATTTAGCAATTGTAAGTCGCTTTGGATAAAAGCGTCAGCTAAATTACATATAATGTAATAATAATGCAACCATCTGCAGGGCTGAAAAATAAGAACTTCATCAACCTTCAGAGAAACAAAGTTTTTTTTTTTTTTTTTTAAACAGATAATCCCTTGAAAACATCTTAAATGTGCAGACAATCTTTCAACAAAACCTTTAACCCTTTCCAAGACATAAGTGATAACCAATTAAAACCCTTTGGCCGCACTGTTTTTAACCGGGTCTCATGCATTTTTAGGCCACATTTTTGCAGCACCACAAATACGTAGGCCACTGTCAGGTAGCTTCAGGTGTTTTGAGAAACAAATGTCCACTGGAGGTGCTACAGAGAAGAAATGTAATGTGGATGCTAATGTGTTGCACTTTTTTACTTTATATAGTTAATCATAAAATTGACATTTTTTTTTTTGTGACACTCCATACAAATTTCAAACTAATGTATTTTAAATAGAAGTAGCCTATATTTCATGCCTGCACCACATATTGTGTCTGTCAGAAAACTCCCCAACTTGATTAATGATGGACTGCCACAACAGAAAAAAAGTATATAAAAAATATAAAAACTACATTTATTTAGGTGTTTTCTTCATTGGGTAACTCAGTCAATAAGGCAAAAGGGCTGTTCCCTTGGGCAACATTAGCCTGTAACTGTGCAAGTCCCTGCTTTTTTGGTTGGAGGACACACAGTGGCCCAGCCTATGAACAGGACATCCGTTTTGGTTTCTTCTTTCTTTCTTCAGGTATGATCAATCAGGCTATCAGAGAATTATTGGTTGAATTTTCACAAAACAATCCTAAATTAAGGTCCACTCATTAGCTTTTTTCAGAGCTTTCAGTCATGGGCATCAGCAGTGCAGCTTGCCAAATTGTCACAGACATATATTAGTTGATGGGTGAACTCAGTAGTTTTGATTTTACACATAGCACTTTCAGGAGTTTTCATCCGGGTGGGTTTAAAACGCAAGCACCAAAGTTGATTCTTCAGCTTGGAAACAATAGCTTGGTAAAACCATCCCAACCTAAGGTCCATTTATAATTAGGCCTGTTCTGTATTCAGTCAGATTAAATCCACAAATCAAAGGAGAGGTCAACTTTATGGAGCACACTTGTTTGGCACCATGCTGTAACGCCTGCAGTACTATCCTGCCGCTTTGTGGCCTGGTTAGGCAGCACCAGTTTACTGCATATTACCACAGAGGTATTAAGAGAACGCATATCCCCACAGCACCTTGCTGTTTTACACATTAGTCCCTCGGTGGCACCCGTACATTAACGTTAAAGTCAGACGTGTATCTAACGCCTATGAGCGTCAAAATCCGGAAGTTTCCAACCAAACAGCAGCAACATGAACGAGTCCTATGAGCTATCGCTTGATCGCGACTTGTTTGTCTGAGACAATTTACTAATGAATTTGAAAGAGAATGTCAACCAACTCAACGTTATCCTTTGGAAATCATCAACAATATCCGGTGATGGATAGTGAGACAGGCGTCATGTCTATCGACCATGGAGGAGAGTGGGGTAAGCGTCGGTTAGCTAGGTTAACTGCTTTCTGCAGACCTTATGTGTCCCTATGTAGGGAAAATAGCTAGCTAGGCGAGCTAATATAATATAACTAATACAGACGTGCCTCTAAAATGCAGTGTTCAAAGTGTGGGAAGGTAACCGTTTCTAAAACATTCGTCCGTACGCCTGAGGCTGGATGTGTTTGTGTTTACATACGTTTAAAGTCTTTACTGCTACAGTTAGCATTATCTAGCTAGCTGTAACGTTAGCTGACGTAACCTGGATGTAATGCAAAAACACTAACCAGCTATATGGCTGCAGACATTACACACAGTGCACTTCTCTAACACAGGCACACTTTAATGCTGCTCTTGTTTTTTTAATCACCCCCTTTATTGCTTATAACATAACCTAGATGAACTGTTGACTGTTTTGTATATATTCGTATAGGCACAGTTTTTAACTAGGAGCAATCCCTTTTAATATACCTTTTTTTTAAATGAAGATTAATGCTTTTGTTAATCATTTTTTCTATATTGTACAAATGTCTACAGTTAAAATAAATTTGAGCTTTTATCATTTGTCAGTTCATATCCAATATATCTAATATTCTAATCAAAAAGTATGTATTCGCATACACTTTTCAATTTGGGCAAAAAAATTCAATTTTTCAAAAGGAAAACTGACAATGGATTATAAAAATTTTACCAAGTTTTTGTGATGTATCTTATTTTTCCCAGACATTTTGTTTGATGAGTGGAACAACTGGAGATCAATGGGGCTTCGGCCCTGGAGCTGCCGGCTTGGGGGTACCTTATCTTCTCTCAGTAATGTATGTTGCTTACTGAAACTTGCTTTATACAGCCTGTGACTGAAACAGAAAGACATGTGCTTGTTAACAGTGGCGCATACAGATACAGGTGTATCAGTATTTTTTGAGCAACTGTAAGAACACTTAAGTGCTTTTGTTAAAGCATTACCTCCAAACAATTTAGGAATAATTTGTGTGTGTGTGTGAACAATGACAAATCGTGTATGGGAAAAAATATCAACCTGGGCATAATGGAAACGTAATTTAAATAGGCCTTTTTCTCTCTTCTTTTTTTAAAGACTTTTTTTTTATGTGAGAGCACTGGATGGTTAATAATAATAATAAATTTAATTTAAAGGCGCCTTTTCTCTGCACTCAAGGACGCCGTACAGGGTATACATACATTAAAAACAGCAAAAAAATACTATACAACAAAAACAACAGAAAAGGCAGAGCAATAGACATTCAAGTGGAATAGGCAGTTTTAAACCGATGTGTTTTGAGTTGTGACTTGAAATGGGGGAATGAATCAATGTTTCTAAGTTGGGGTGGTAATGAGTTCCAGAGACAGGGAGCAGAGCGGCTGAATGCTCTGCTCACCATGGTGGTGAGATGGGTGGATGGGACAGAGAGGTGTATGGAGAAGAGGATCTGAGGGAGCGGGAGGGAGTGGGATGCAGGAGGAGATCAGACAAATATGGGGGGGCAAGGTTGTGGATGGCGTTGAATGCAAACAGGAGGACTTTGAATTGGATACGGAACTGGACTGGGAGCCAGTGGAGCTATTGGAGGACAGGAGGGATGGAGGGGGTTTGCGTTATGATGCAGACAGCTGAATTCTAGACCATTTGAAGTTTATGGAGAGATTTGTGAGCGAGACCGAAGAGGAGAGAGTTGCAGTAATCCAGGCGGGAAGTGACGAGACTGTGGAAAAGGATGGCGGCAGTGTGTGGGGTAAGGGAAGGGCGGAGGTGATTGATGTTTCGTAGGTGGAAGTAGGCAGACCGGGTAATGTTATTGATATGGGGTTGAAAGGATGGTGTGGATGACACCCAGAAACTTAACCTTGGGGTAGGGTGAGACGGAGCAGTTGTCAATAGTGAGAGAAAAACTGTATGTTTTGGAATGAGTGGATTTGGTGCCAATGAGGAGAACCTCGGTTGTATTACTGTTTTAATTTGAGGAAGTTTTGGGTTTTTAATTCAGCAATGCAATCTGTAAGGGATGTGGGCGGGAGAGTGGACGAGGGTTTGGTGGAGAGGTAGAGCTGGGTGTCATCGGCGTAACAGTGGAAGTGAATGTTAAATTTGTGGAATATATTACTGAGGGGAAGCAGGTAAATGATGTAGAGTAGGGACCCCGGGACAGAGCTCTGGGGCACACCTGAAGTGACGGAGCAGGGAATGGATTTACAAGACTTGGGTTGAATGAACTGGGTGCCAGAGAAGTAAGATGTGAACCAGTCTAATGGTGTGTGGGTGATGCCGATGGAAGCCAGCCTATTGAAGAGGGTGGTGTGACAGATGGTATCAAAGGCTGCACTCAGGTCGAGGAGGATGAGGATGGTACAGAGTCTAGAATCAGCTGCCATGAGGAGGTTGTTGGTGATTTTGACGAGTGCTGTTTCAGTGCTATGGAGGGGGCGGAAACTGGACTGGAATTGTTCATACAGGTTATTGTGGGATAGGTGAGAATGGAGTTGAGAGGCAACTTTTTTTTTCAAGAATTTTGGAGATGAAGGGTAGATTGGATATAGGATGGAATTTGTTGAATGGGTCGGCACCAGGTTTTTTTCAAAATAGGGGTGATGGCAGCAGTTTTGAAGGATGTAGGAACAGTTCCAGGGGTGAGAGATGAGTGGATGTTAGCAGAGATGAGGGGGACCAGGGAGGGAAGGCAGGCTTTAACAAGTTGTGTGGGGGGCAGATCAAGTTGACAAGTAGATGGCTTGGATTTCCGGGTGAGTTTTGTAATTTCTGAAAACAAATATATTGTTTTCATTGCTATAAATTCTTGATAAATTGTGATGTGTTCATGATTTTGTTTGGGTTAATGTTTGTTTAAAGGATGATGATTTTGTTTCTCTTCCGTACTTAAATGTTTATTATAATAATGAGATAAGCAGTTTTGTGTAAAAATGTGTATGACTGTATATGTGTGGACCTCAGGAAGAATAGCCAATGCTTGTGCTAATGTGGATCCTTAAAAAAAAAAAGTAATACAGGAACAGCAGCAACTCAGACATTGTGTGTAATAACATTTTTAAATTTAAAAAAAGGAATTCTAATGAGAGTTTATTAATGTGCTGTTTTCTGCACATGGCAGGAATGCATGGCTCAGTGATTATACACACATTGCTTATACACACATTGCTTAGTAGACTGTGATCAGACATGGCCTTTGTTGCCAATCTGCATTCTAATGAGGTCCGTTTAAAAAAAAATCTTTGGTTTCTCAGGCCAGTGAGCTGGACTTTGATATCGACATACCACCGTGGAATGAAGTGGACACAAGCAGCACCTGCACAGGTACAGCAGTACATAATGACATCTCTGTATACATGGCTATCTCATTTCAGCATAAAAAACGAGGCCTCTGAACTGAACTAAAATAGAGTCGGATGTCCATCTGTTTAGTATTTGTATGATGCAGCCCATGTGATGTGCTTTGGCAATTTGATAGACATATATTCTCAGATGCACTGTTGTTGTTTTGCTACTTGAAGCTTTAAGTGGAATGCAACATTGATGAGAAAATGAAAATCACTTTTTTACTAAGGATTATTATTTTCTTTCAGAATGTTTTCCGTTCCGGTGTAGGACCTTAAACAAGTTTGATTTTTATGAAAATCCGCTGATTCATTGTTTGTCATTATGGCCTGTTCTGGTATAATAACAACTAGCCTACATCAGCAACTGGTGTAGATGGCGTCACTAAATCCAACTTATACTGCATTAGTAATAAGCAATATGACAACGCCTTGTTCTGTTGTTTATAAATGGACTAACGGAGCCACTAGTGTCTGACTGGCTGAGCGCAATTAGTGCCAAGCCGAGGATAACAATATGAAGCAGATCAGATTTCTGTGGAGGTGGGAGGGGCATAGCACTTTGTGTTAGTTTACTAGACTGTTTGTGTTTTTCTGGGTTACGGGACAAGATATAGCAGAGGTAGTCTCAAAGAAAACTAAAACTGTGCCAATATAGAAACATTTTGGATTTGAAGCAGACAAATTATGTTAGCCAAAAAACATTGATCAAACGGCAGATTGATTATGGTGCCGCTTCATTGGCTCCTGAACCCTTCTTCTCATTTCTCAGTTTGTACTGCCTCAGTTCCTATCCTCACCTCCTCTCCTCACAACTTAGTCCCTCTCACCTGAGATGCGAGCAAAGGAGGCAACAGGCATTAAACAAAATGAAACATCTAGGGTTTGGACTCTTCATTTTAAAGCAATGACAGAGACCAAGTCTCATTATGTTATATTATATTTGGTATATAGGTCAGGTTTGGTGTTTGGCTAAATATCTAACTGGTTTGAAAATGAAAAGTATCTAGTCTATCTATCTATAACTATTAGTGCTATATTTCTTGAAAAATATTGGAAATTATGACCAAATATATCTCAGATAACTTTCGTTTGTTCATTTGTTTGCATGGCTGCTTTATGATTTATTTGCAAAGACAGCTGGTGTAGCTTAATAATGAGATGTGTATTTATGGGACACAGGGGTTTATGCCAAATGAATAGATACACTGTAATTTCCCATTTTTTGGGATCAATAAATATCTATCTATCTATCTAAAGGAAATGGAAGGGGTGTTAGTGTTGAGTTAATGTGTGGGAATACACAGGGATAGGAAATCACAACCACCTATGCTGATAAGCCTACATACAGTATATGACACATTTACCTGACGTCTTTGTCCTTGTGTATCCAGATGGTGAGGTGAGCCTGGACTCTCTGTCACCTGCTCACACTCTGAGCTCTGTCCCCTCTCCTACTTCTGTGGAAGCCCTGTCCCCATACTTCTTACAAGTAAGTCACTGTCTTCAACTCTTTGTCCTTCTCCATTTTCAGCATTTGACTTGTATTTAAAATGCAAATATTTAACGTTGATATTGGCTGTGTGTTTTTACATATGTGCCCCTCTTGGTTCACAGTTGGAACAAGTAAACCCCTCATCCAGATGGTATCCAAACATTAACAGCTGCTCTTTACTTTTGGATACACACATGCACACTTTAGACACTTATTATTAACAAAAACCTTAAACACCTTGTCAAACTAATAATTCGTTGCCTGCCTGAGCTGTGCCCAGCCTTGTCGTTTTTAAGGAAGGTGCTGACAAGTTTAGCCACATTAGCATAATTTAGCAGGCAGATGTTTTCACAATGTGTCAAAACAAGGACATGGGTTACATCCTTGTCTGGCCCCAACACAGTCTGCACACGTTTGTCTGCTAACTGAATCCAAGGACACATTTGTCTACCAGAGTCTTTGAATATTGACAAGGACACTTGATACACATTTTTTCTGATGTTACAACAATAATATATTGTTAGACAGTATTCTCTACTTTCTGTGAAGTTTGTTGATGACTGATCATCATCATCATCATCATGATCCAAAAGCTACTCTGATGTTATGTGAGTTCATTAGCAGCCGGTTTGGATGACAGGCTCTTGTGCAATTATGACACGGCTTAGAACTGTGCATTTGTAAAAGCGTTGAGCAGCAGAAGTCAAAATAAATTCATTCAACCTTTATCCT
The DNA here is from genome assembly GCF_008692095.1 of Etheostoma spectabile. Taxonomy (NCBI): domain Eukaryota; kingdom Metazoa; phylum Chordata; class Actinopteri; order Perciformes; family Percidae; genus Etheostoma; species Etheostoma spectabile. Next base: position 35,059,202 of record NC_045741.1, read on the forward strand.
CAACAGGTCATTGAGGCAATATTATGGATCCCACGTAACTTCTAGTGAAGTCCCACCCTATGAAGGAAGCCAATTGATTGGAGTTAGGCATTGACCTTGAGTGGTTAAGTTAGGATAGCCAATTGGTCAGGGGATAGGAACTGAACAAATGGGGTTACGTTACCTTGCATAAGCATGGACGCCTGGCCAATAGTAGTGTGTGAATGCTATTGAAGGGCGGGTCTAGAAGTTGCGTGGGTTCAATTATAACGCATCATTGAGGGGCGGCAGTGACCCTCATTTTCAATGTCAATGACTTAGATTACAAATACAGAACAACAACACAGAAAGTACAATCATAAGAAAAGGACAATAAAACTCTTAGAATTGGAAAAGTGTTTGATAAAAACATTAGGATAATAGGGATGCAAAAGAAAATACAATTTTGGAAAGCAGTTAGCAGTAGGACTTTGCAGTAAACCATTTAGTAGGAGTTAACTGTATTCTAGATGCTTGTGTTTACTGCTGATGTCTTGGTTAAATACATGTCTGGTATCTAATAGACACGTGTCTTCTCTGCTTTACTTCTAGGATGAGGCCCTGTCTCCACAATCACAGTCCTCTTCTGTTTCAGTCTGCTCAGAGTCGAGTGGATTTTCTGTAATCTCTCCTCCAGCTAAGAAAGCTCCAAAGAGGACCAGCCAGACCGCCCGAGGTAAGTCAGCATCTATCTGTCTACAGAAGAATACAAACAAAAAATCAGAAAATCAAATTGTCTGATTTTTAAATGATTAGTTTGCATTTTATTGCATGACATAAGTATTTGATCACCTACCAACCAGTAAGAATTCTGGATCTCACAGACCTGTTATCTGAATCAGATATTAAGTTCTGCTTTTCTGATGTATCAAATACTTATGTCATGCAATAAAATGCAAATTAAATATTAAAAAATTATACAATGTGATTTTTCTGGATTTTGTTTTAGATCTGTCTCTCACAGAAGTGTACCTATGATAAAAATACAAACCTCCACGTGTTTTTTAAGTAGCAAAACTGCAAAATCGTGTTATTTTTGGGGGCTTTTCCCTTTTATTTATGACAGTGGATAGACAGGAAAGTGGGAAGAGAGAGGGGATGACACGCAGCAAAGGGCCGCAGGTCATATTCAAACCCAGGCCACTGCAAAGGACTCAGACTACATGGGGCGCGTGCTCTTACTTGGTGAACTAGAGGCCACCTGTAATCCATGTTTGTACGCTTTGTTCAAAAACCAGGGGAAGTTTTGCACCATACTCTGGGTTTTGGAGAATTGTGCGAAACAAAGACAGAAGTGGTGTGTCATTAAAAATGACTTGGGATGGTTTGTTGAAAAAAACTAACTTCTAAATGCCCTTCAACAATATATGCAAATTTTTGTCACCGGAGCTTAGAGTCAGCCTTTCACTTGTATTTACATACATTATGTGTTCTTATCTCACTACTCCCACCCCCATACCAGCCAGACAAGCCCAGCCAATCAAAAGGCCGATTCAGATTGGCCAGAGGGTCTCCATCCAACCGAAACCGCTGATTACAGCTGTGCCCCTGGCTCATGCATCAGCTCCCCTGCAGGCCAAGACAATCATCATCCAGCCCCTGCAGACTGCTGTACTGCCTGTGGTCAAACAAGCACCTATCAACATCCAACCAGCACCCCCTCCAGGTTAGAGCTCACACTGCAACACACTGAGACCCATTGCCTCACATTGCACAGTATTGCATCAGACCAGATGCACTTTATGTATTAGCGAGCTGTGTGTTTCTCTTCACTTAGATTATTTTGTAATTCATTTAAATTTGGTGATGTCATGATATTGGAGCTGTTTGTAACTTCTGATTAATGTGTTTGTCGTTCTTGCTTAGACAATCTTTTAAATGTTGCGTCTTGGCCAGCAGATGGGGCTTTAACCTCAGTTTATGCTCATAAGTGATCTTAGTCCTCACTGTACCATGCTACTCAAATAATTATAACCAAATCAGACATTAAGATGTTAGATGCCTCCTTTGTGTGACCAACATATGTCCACATTTGGGTTACACTTTGGAAAAAAACAATGCTGGGAATCAGTCTCCATAAATATACACTCAGGAGTTTGTTTTATAACCCACATGTAAACCAAAAACTATTAATGAGCTGCTGTGTGTTTCGCGCATTGAAGTTGTTATTATTTTGTTTTGTGGTTTTAGCCTGCCTGGTTTACCAATCTGGTTACATCAGCAGCACCTAGGCCAATGTAAATACTTATGTCATTGCCTGGGCCCAAAGTGGGTGGAGTCCCTGACCTCTCTCAACTTGAAAGATCTTTGCAATATTTACAGCTGAGAAGCAAGCCCCATGCATCAGGCAAATGGAAGAAAGAAATGAAAGATATTTACTGATGAGATTACATTTTTATAGAGTTTGCCCAGTATTTCCAAAGAGCTAATAGGCCGACAGGTGTTTCCAAGGCTTATAATTTCTTTTGACTTTTATCCTCATGAATTCTTCTTACAGATGGTGAGTTTGGGCCCAAGACACACAGCGTTGGCACCACACACATTAATTAGGAAGACTGGCTAAGGCTTCTTCACAATTAGCACTGACAGGTTGTTTAGTATAAGAGGTGAAGGTTGCTGGGTCAGTTTGAGGAATGGTTCCTGGCACAGTCTTATTGGAAAGGTTGGGGTACACTCTGCGAGGCTCCTACATTAACGGGACATTTTAAAACATGGACAATATTGTGTCTTGTTGAGGTTTTGTTAGTTTCTTTCGTTCAGGCCATAATCCATTTGGGCCAACATACAGGTTTATGTGTGTTCATGCACATAAAACTCACACACCTCTCAGTTTGGAATGTGAAGGTTTAAGACCACAGGTCAAGATGGTAAACATCCTTTCCACCTGCACTGTAAACACAGTGGGGGGGAGGGGAGGGGGGGGAGGGAGCTGGACTGTACCATCTGCAGTGGGAGGCTCTTTCAACAGCAGACTGATGCAGCTTCCAGATTGTAGAGACTATCAGGTTGATTGTTGTTGTTTTTTTGTCATAGATAGCAAGACCAACGTGGCATAAGAACATTAACACAATCATAAGAACAAATTGACAGACACACATAATCACAGTCAGCGTTATTTAATGTTAATTATACTGTAAAAAAATATGATTATAGTATGAGAGTATAGTGTAATACCTGTAATTTGAAAATGCATTGCGGACTCTTTCTCAGGACATACCATAGTGCTGTCGCAGCCAAGCCAGGTGCTACAGATCCAGACAACACGGGCTGTCACTACCAATGTGGTCACAATGCCAACGCTCAGCCAGGACAGGCACGTTCCTGTCGCTGCTCCTGCCACGCTTCGAACCCCTTCCTCAGATGATGAAGTGAGTCTCGTCCACACTGTTTGTCACTTAAGTCTTCCTACTTGTTACATTGTTGAACTGCCCTTAGATATAAACACAAAGGGGTGCAAATGAGAACCAGCACAGATTAGTGCTGCTGCCCTCATTCAAAGGGTCAATTGCAATTGTCCACTTATGTATAATCAGCCATGCAAAAGATTATATTTGCATTGTTTGTCATTATAGCGGATTTCACACATAGGTGCTGCCAATTTTACATCTTTCTGTATATGTTGGCAAACATCCACAAAACTTGTTATTTGATCAGAGATCTCAAAATGTTTTCAGGCCACTCATTTTGCCTATCATTGGTTACACCCAACATGGCCCCAAGGGGACTCCAACTGTTTTTCTCTAGTTACACGTTTAACAAATGGGCGGTTGTTTACTGATAATTCAAGTCAGTAAATCTAGGTACATACAGTACATGTAGTAGTGCCATGTTGCCAAACCCTATAGAGCTCAACAGTAACCGCTCACTTCTTTTTTTTCCCTCTGATTCGATAAGTGTTTCTTCCCATTCAATATCTCCATTAACGTTTCATTAAATGCTTATACAAATAGTTTTATACATGGAACCAAGCCAACCAGGTAAAAGAGGAATCGCTACCATAAAACATTTTATTTGAAGCAAAATAACATTTTGAAAATGGCAAATAAGGTAAAGGTACAAGAATGTGTACATAAACAATTATAGACTTCAGTGGTAGCTGCTCGCTCTAGCCGTTCGTTGGTGCGGTAAACCATTCCATGGTAACAGCAATTTAGGATTGTGGGTATTTCTCCACAAGTTCGCAAATAAAACATGTCTTTCATAAAACATGGTTGATTTCATGTGGAATTTCTAGCTTCTACTGGAGCAGAAACTTTCATTTCACATCCTCTTGAGTCCACCTTGGATGGTTTGGACATTATAGTTGACAATCAAAATCATTATGGAGAAAATCTATAGGCTTTTTAATTCCGGAACCACGCTGTTGAGCTCTAATGGATATCTCATTGCTCAAACAAAATGTCAAACACAGAACCTGGACTTCCTTGTCAAACATTTTAGTTTTTTTTCTCTGTCCAATGTTTGCTCAAAGGCTCTTCGTAAGGTCATATCCTCTTTAATTCACAGTTTAACTAAGAATATGTCCAAGCAATTTATAAGACAAAGCCTCTTCATAGTACCTTGTGTGTGTGTGTGTGTGTGTGTGTGTGTGTGTGTGTGTGTGGTGTGTGTGGACATGCAAGGACTTGCATGCACGCACTTGCAGGACTATGAGTAACCACATGGGCGTGCATGCACCTGCCCACTATGTAACTATGATGTTGTGGTTGCCATGTTCACACTTGAACTGGAGCCTGTCCAACATCAACTCACTCATCTTACCCTATTTTTAGTGTTTATTTTAATTTCACAAACCATTAACTTTATTTCTGCATTACATATGAAAACGAAGTGTTGAAAGGAAAAGGTTTATGACTTTTTTCCTCATGTATGATGATGCATGCATTTTTCACGCTGAAGGAAAAAGTTAAAATACTGCATAGACCATATCTGTCCGTAAACATGCAAATGACACCAAAATCTATTACATCAAATTGAAAGATTTTGCCATGTTGGCAGTTTTTTTTGTTGTTGTTGTTGTGTGAATTGATTGAGTCATTACTCTTAAAAGAGAGGCATCTGCGTGATAGTTACTAATCATAAGCCTCTCTGGTTTTCGTGGAGCCACAAACAATCCATACACGATCGTTATTGGCTTCTCCTTTGTTTGTACCGGTGGGGTTTCATTGGAAAGATGTACATGTACGTTATGTAATTGTAGTGCAGATAGTGTAAAGTATGTTACTCTCCATGTGGATGACCTAGGGTGGAGCCTTACGTGTGTTGTATTCAGGGGTGATGTCAGGACAGCTGCAGTGAACAGAAGACACACACAGACATGCAAAGTTAACACACAGCCTGTTGATCTTCAGTATTTCTGCCTCATGCACTCATTTCTGTTGGGCCTGTGTAATGACAGCACAGGACAGCATAGAGCTTTCAGGGACTTTTATAAGGTACTATTAAGTAGAGCAGGGACTGCCCCAGAGATTTAAAAGTCAAAACAGAAAAGTCAATTATAGTTTGTTTTGTTTATGGTACAAACTTGTGGTTTCTTAATACAAGCTTTTGTGCATGCTGGACTTATTTTGGGTAGGAGAGCCTGATATTCTTTTAAAGACCTGGGGCTAGTTTATAGGTCTATGTTTTTGATTCTCTTTGTTACTTGAATAAACTACCTCTTCTGCTGGTCTGAATCATCAGCGTCCATCTTAAAAGTCAGAGAGATGCCATTTGTTGTTTCAGGCTTTGGTTCCCGGCATAAGAGTTCCCTGAAGGCTTGCTAAAGTCCGACCTTTAGCGAGAAACATGTTCTCACTCCGTCTTCTCCCCTCTTTGTCTTGTTCTTTTTGTCTGTGTGAAAAACTTCCACATTCACGGTGTTTCCCATTCGCCGGCTAGCTCAAAGTGACCGGCAGTGAAGTTGCAAAAAATGCATTGTTGTTCATAAGGGTAGCTTTTTTTAATTAAGAATAATCATATGTGTCACATTTGTGGAATGTATCCTGAATGATTTGCAGTGCTTTCAGTGGTGACACTGGGACGACCACAGAAAATTCATCCAATTTTCAGCTTTTAGCATCTTTTAGGAACAATCTGTGTGGCCCTGATGCATTTACCATGGATGTGAAAAAAACACTAGTCATAACCTAATGTCACAATGTTCTATTTTACCAGTCTGTTCAGTTTATCTTGACATTAACAAAGTTTTCCTTCAGACTTTTCAATGATAAACCTCAGCCGAAATTTCACAATTGGTTGTTTATTTTATGAATGGTAACATCTGAACTGTGGCTGGAAAAATAGTCGGCCCCTGTAAGGGCCCGAGAGGACTTGTCCGAATATCATGGGGTTAATTGAGTCTGGAGAAGCACTCTTCGTGCCAGACCACGAGAACAATGACGAGGAATTCCAAACCTCAGAGGCCAAAATAAATAAGCCTCTCAGCCATTTGTAAAGCTAAGCAAGTCAATAAAGTTTACAATAGGTGATTAAAGGGGAGGGACTGTTTACAATAATTGAGTGGGGGAAAATAGGCCTGTGGCTTTTTGAGTTGAGACCTCCATTAATTTCTCAAGTTGTTAACGATGGTTTAGAGAATGTAGTAAACATACTGTATATTTATATTGCAGAATATGGGTGTCATATCAGCTATTTATTGATTAAAAGTGAGACTCTGTAAGTTTTGCTAAATGGTAGCCACTGTAGCCACAAGTGACAATTATAATGGTAATACTTATAATGGTTTAACGTAGGGTAACAGTAGCACAAAGAGTCAGGGTCAGTGGTTCAATAATGTCTCTTTCACATCATTATCTATGCTAACGTTAGCCACCCCAAGCTACTGCTTGTACCAGACCAAGTGTTGCAGCAAAACCACACTCATTTTTCATTGCTTATGAATATATAAATTCAGCTTTTTATTTTTAAGAAAAATAATGTGTTAATTCATCTGTCAAAAGTTGCATCCTGGAGGTCTCGCTTTAAATGGACTTAAGAGTTGTTTCCGTGGCCCGCCGAGACGCTCTTGAGCCGTGTCATGCTGTGTGTGTATGCTGGTGTTTGGACCCACTGCAGCCGTGTTCACTTTATAGCCTCACTGTGGTTTAGCTACAGCACAGTGGTGGAATTGGTGGGCTGGGGGGAAGTGTAAAATGCTTGTTAAAGATGGCATGCCTGCGCCAGGTGTTACTACATGTTATGTCTACAGTTTGTCTGTGTGTGCCACTGTTCAAGTTGTTACAGTACTGTATTTTGGGCTGAAGTTAGCCTGGGTGTTAAACAGCTGCTAACCATTACATGCTTCCGACAGGTGTTGTGTAGGACAAAGCTTATGGGACAGCTGTAAACAGCCATCAGGGATTGATTCCCTGTATTGTAATGAGCTCCTATACCCGTGTGTGTGTATGTGTGTTCTCTCTAGACTGCAAAGCACTCCAGCCTAGAACAAATCCTCCTATTACTAGGATGGGAGCATTTATAGGAGGGGAGCCCAGGAAAGCATTGTGTAATGCCAGCTGGAAAGGGATCCCTTACATCCAGCAGAGAAGATGATGCTTTTATGTGTTTCATTTTCTTTTGCATCAGTGTCCAGTTTCCAAGTCGGAGTGCTCAGTTGAGTTGAAGAGAAAATATTATTCCATTGAGAAAATTCCTGGAGAGCTACAAGGGAGCTTGATCATATCCATTACACAGTTTGTCTAATTATCTATGCTTATTATTCAACACTCATACTGGGAGAAATATATCATAGACGTAACAGCAAGGCTCTTAATTAAATACACCCAGTGATTTGAACGCTTCCCCACATCACACACCGCCCGTTTCAGCGTTTAGTGAAAACTCTGAGTTTGTTAAGCCTGAGATGAGGATCTGGGTTTTCTGTTTCTGAAAAGGGAGGTTAATCAAACCTGAGAGAGAAGGGTAACTCCAGCCCATTTCAGAAAGCGAGGTGACCTAACCTCATAGTCAGTTACTATGGTAACAGAGTCTGTGAACCTAACCTGGTCGGGAGCAGGTTTTCTTCAAGGAACCTCAAGTTTCTCTGTCTACTTGCTCTGACACAGCGCTCTTTCATTTCCTCATTCATTCGGTCTGTGTCAGGCACATGTTAGCGCAGTGTTGTCATCTGCATGAATAAAAAAAAAAAAACAGGGTTTGTTTGTTAGGCAGATTATAAGACGTTTTTTTTCCTCAAACAAGGCATATCACTGACGTCACCCATGGTGGACATGCTTTTACCTCCCAGCACATTCTTTGTGTAGGATTATGTTTTTTTGCAAATGCAGAGCCGTCAGAAAAGTGTGTCTCGCTCTAAAATGATTTTATAGTGTTCCCTGGGCTGACACCAGTGAGCGCCATTAAAAAGAAATGCATGATTATAGATTATAGTTCTGTTAATGACATGGCGCTGCAGCCTCAGAATGGGATTAGTAGTAGTTTCTTTTTTTGCCCGCAGGATTGCACCTAAATGAAATTATAGGTGTAGCCTACTATCAGTCCAGTTTTCACCTGTAATATTATAGGTTACCTGTGATTTAAATATGAAATAATACACTATATTAGAGCTTACGCATTTTAGAAGCAATTTTCTCCCACACCAATTCTCGCTATTTTGCAGCAGCAGCCGTGTTGCTTTTTTCAACAATATGTATATTCAAATTTGCTTTATGTGCGCATGAGTAGTTCCCGGTCTAGAGGGATACTTGCTGCGTTCTGTTATCCTCAACAATCCGACTCGGACCTCGGATATCAGAATTCTTACTTAGTGTCCACAAGGGTTGTCCAAGTTCCAAACTCAGAAATCCGAGGAAAGGGGACGGGTTGGTGCATGTTGCTAGGCGACGTCGGACTTTCTAGTTGGAACTCCGACTCAGAGAAATAATAGAATGCAGCAAAAGTATGCCGACCGATTTCTTTGTGGTTGTTGGCATGGTGAATCGTAGTATGGCTCTCCATTCATGCTACCTTTTTATTGTGGTGGTGCACTCGCTTAACTCCGAGTCAACCTACTCTGAGTTGATTGAACCAACTCAAATCTCAAAATGTAAATGTGCTGTATTTATATAGCGCTTTTCCAGTCTTAACAACTGCTCAAAGCGCTTTTACATCTACAGGATACATTCACCATTCACACACATTCATACACTGTGGCCGGGGCTGCCGTACAAGGTGCCACCTGCTCATCAGATAAACATTCACACACATTCACACTCCGATGCGCAGCACCGGGTGCAACTCGGGGTTCAGTGTCTTGCCCAAGGACACTTCGACAATGACTGCAGGGGCAGGGATCGAACCACCAACCTTCCGATTGGCAGGCAACCGCTCTACCACTTAGCCACAGCCGCCCCAGAAATCAGCTGTTATCCCATCTCAGAGTAAATCAACTCAGAATTAGGGATAGACTCAGTTTGTTAAACCTCCTTCCTGAAGCGGGCCCCTGGACTTTGAGCTCATGTTTTTCAGTGTCACCACATCTGGTTGTTTTTGTCAAAATGTATAAAGCTGCTTTTGTGTAATATGATGCAGCAGGGAAACTATTGAAATTTCATTGTTTCATTACAAAGTGAAAAATAATATTATTGTATTAAGTTAATTGTTTAATGACAAAGTAAGGCACACAAGCATTCCTTATATTTTACAAAACCCTGCTGTAATGTATCTAATGTGTGAATTTTGCGATTTGATACATCAATAGAAAATACCAAATTCTGCAGTCGACTAAATACCTCATTGGAAAACAAACTGGGACAACGTGCTGACTTGCTTTTGCTCTGCAACTACATGTTTTACCTACAGCATAGTTAAGCACCATGTGGATTTTAAAATTGAGTTAAGAGAAACCGTATCCATAGGGTGAACTGCAACAGAAAAAGACAGAAAGAATTCAACATCCCTGCTTGACAGTTATTTCACCTGCATGCCGTGGTTATAAGTGTTTATGACCTACAGTAAAATCAGGAAACTTGTTAAACTAAGCCCCCTCCCGCTTGGATAGGTTAATGGTTCATCACCTACTTCCTGCTGGAGTAACTCTTCTGATGCTGAATGGAAAGAGTCGACTCTCAACAGCAGTGTGACAGTTAGACATGCTGGGACCTGTTGGCTTGTCAGCTCTTCTTTTCTCTCGCTTCACCTGCACTTGTCCATTGAAGAGTTGTTGAGCAGGCAATTCTACCTTTCAGCAACAACCTGCAGCTGTCCACTTTGCAGGAGCAGCAGGAGGAGAAGGCCGTGCTCACGGGCGCCTTGGCAGTTTCCCGCAGACACTTGATTTAGAAAGTTTGAGTTTGAACCAGTGTTTGCGTTCTTACCAATTCAATTGAGGTTCATTGAGAAATGCCACTTTTTTTTTATTTTTTATTTTTTTGTTGCTGCCTGCCTCACATTTTCCTCCGCAGCCTCAATCTGGTTACGATGTGAAGTTCCCCCTGTTCTCCACTCCCTGGTAACTGCTTACTTGCAGCGTTCCCAGGCTCGGGCTAGTGGCACGGCTCCCAGATCTGGGCTGGGAGACAGAGGGGTTTCTCAGGAGACAGAACACAAATACAGGGATCCAAATAACTTAATCACCAGTGGGGCTATTAGGCCCAGGGTCTTAGAGGATTACCCTGACGTGGGTGTTTGTGTTTGGAGAAGGAGAGGGGAGGAGTAGCTGGGGACTGGATGGTCAGTGAAGGTGTTTGATTAATCACCGCAGCCATGGTTGCAGAGATGGCATTAACCTCACAACACGTCTTGAATATGTCTATGTATTATTCTATCACCGTAGTAAACTGGAGCATCCACGGCCAAGGTGTTCTCTCTCGGCGGGAATAACAAAGCCAACTGTGGCTTTAATGTGGGCTTCCCCTTCCCCTCTTCCATTTCCTTTTTTCACTTGTGTCTTTTTACTGTTTTTCTCTCTCTCATGCCAGTGTCCCTCTTTTCAAACTTCTCCTCCACTTCCCACACTTCTTGTTAGGATGTCACCAGTGTTGTTCACCACATACAGCCTCCTGAGTTTGAATGAGTAGATGTTGGTGCAAAACATTGACAAAGCAGATGTTGGAGCTCTAGTGTGGAAAAGGCAGTAAATATACTGTTTAATCTATACCATTGACTGTACTATGTTGTTTTGCACGCCTACATGTGTATATATCCATTTGTCCTATTTTTCCCCTAGACATTTGTTTGCGTGATCTCACAGAAAAAGATTGCTTTTATGAATGGGAAGCTATTTTTAACTAAAACAACTAAAAAGTGCCTTTGAGAGCCTAGACAAACATGATGTCACACTAGTGAGAGGAACCTATGATCTACAACCCAACAGGTGGCTCAAGCAGGCAATTTATTGCTTTCTCACAATAACCATCCCTCTTTTGGGTAGGTTGTGAAGTGGTTACAGCCATATGTGATAAAGTAGGTGACTTGACATGAATAATAACCTTTGTCCAATGTCTCTTTCTGTCTCTGTCACCTTCTTGCTCCAGTCCAAGTTGGGACAGAGGCAGCAGCGCATGATAAAGAACCGCGAGTCGGCATCCCTGTCTCGGAAAAAGAAGAAAGATTATCTGCTCTCGCTGGAAGCTCGCCTGAAAGTGGCGTTGTCTGAGAATGAGGAGCTTAAGAGTGAGAATGGCACGCTCAAGAAACAGCTGGAGGGCCTGCTAAGTGAGGTGAGAGGCTAGCAGCCGCTGCTCTGCCAATACGTCCACACAGCCTTCCACTTATAAAAGATGCCGGTGCAAAGTAACAAAAGTCTTGTGTGAATTACACATGACTCATATCTGTGATTTGCCATTTGTACTACAACGTGATGTCTAACTTTTCCTGCAGAACACAGTCCTGAAGGTAACGGCCCCCAAGAGGAGAGCTGTGTGCCTCATGGTGGTGTTGGTGTTTGTCATGCTTAACATTGGACCAATGAGGTGAGCGCACATTGTGTGACTATGGCTCTCAGTTTGTGTGTGTCTTTCAGTGTAGACACAACAATTTAATTTAGGCTCTAAAAGCTTAAATTCAGTTCAAAACAAAAGCACGCTGATGATGGCATACTGTAGCTCCAGATGTATGAAGATTAATGGTAACAGCAACACACTGTAGATACACAAGAGTTTAATTACTGAAGGAAGACAAATGGAAAGCCCCCTGAGTCATTGTGGGAATCACGCCACTCATGTAAGATATTACGCACAAACGTTTATTAAAAACAGAGCAGAACATTTCCTGTTGAAAGCAATAAGTTCACACAAACCTACTTCCCCCATATTTCAGTTGACAAAGGTAATGAACACATTGTGCTCGTAATATTAAAAGTCATGACAAATTTAAGATGAGTTATGAAAAATCACACTGAAGAAAAGGGTTTATTTTACACAGCGAGCAAACGGAGAGATTACGTAATCCCACAAACTCAACTCAAGTCCACATCCAACTATAATGATGACTTTTCTGTTATCATGTTATACAAATGTTTGTTTTTTCTCCTAGGAATAACTTTCTCCAAGGCTAGCTTTGATTATCTGCCTGCACTCTGTGCTGGGAATGTGTTTTCTTGGTTGTTTTCTAGAGCTTAAACATGAAAAGGTTTCTTGGGACCCATGAATGAGTTTGCTTTTGTGACTTGAGTAGTAATTCACAGTAGCTAAAGTCTGTGTGTGTGTGTGTGTGTGTGTTGTGTTTTGTACCTGTGTTCACATCTGTGTGTTTTGTGTTTGGGCTCTCCTTTGGAATGTGAAATATGCCCTCTTTTGAATTTGGATCCTTTTGAAATGGAAATGCCACCCAGTGTAGTAATACCGTTGAAAAGAGACTGTGTATTTTTGCTTGTGTGTGCGCCGCAGCATGCTTTGGGTTATGCAGTCTTGATCAGAGTTCAGAATCTGCTTGTGGCTAAAAACGAACAACCCTCCTGTGCACAGGATGTGGGCCACATGGAATTCAGCGGTTATTTCAGTCCCTTACCCGGTTCTTCTTTCCAGTTTTTTTTCCCCCATTCTTTATTCCAATTTTCCCTCCCCTTTTCTTTTCTTCATCCTTTTTCAGGGGGCCCGGGCTCCAGCCTCCATCCCGGTGGAAAACACCTTTGGTTTCTCCCCAAGGCGAAACGAATTGTAGGGGCCCCCCCTCCCCCGCATGGCCCCTCGGGAAGGGGGGCGGGAATTTGGCCCCCCCCAAACCCTTTTCACAAAAACCGCATGTCAGGGACCCTATCCCTGTGCCTGGGCTCGCTAAATCATACAGTCATTACGCACGTTAAACAAGCACCTGCCATTACCAACTCGTCCAAACGTCTCTTTTCAAACCCCTCCGGGCCCAGGCTGGTCCCAGCATTGGCTTTGAGTAAAAAAGTGGAAACTGGGCTCACCATGTTTGACATCCACTTTTTTTGCTATACAGTTTATTTTTCAAAAAGTGTTATTTTTTTTTTTAAATGCAAGGGCCCAGCTCTCATTTTAAATTGCATAAAACATACTTATTTGGTACTTCCTGCACCCCCCCATTCCTAACTTGAGGGTTTTGCAAGGGGGTCAAGTGTTAAATTGCGCATGGCTTGCCGCCTGTGTTTTTTCAATCTCGCATAGGGATTCTGTTAATGCAAACCTTCAGCGTTTTCAGGGTTTCCCAGCAGCTTAACCACGTGGGCAGAAGGAACATTAGCCTTCACAAAAAGGGGGAAGCCCAAGCATAAGAGCGGAAATGCGGAGAATATGCAAACCCAATCTTGCCGCCCCTACCAGAAGGGGTGTGTGGGGGAAGGGTTAAATCGCCCCTTATGATCAAGGCTTTGTGGGCTGACATGTTGTCTCGCCGAACCATTTCCAGAGCGTTTAGAGTTGGGAATGTAAGGCATAGTTGACGTGTTGGCTCAGATCAGGGAGACCCACGGGAGGTATTACGTCTGTGGCAGGCGATTAGTAGCAAGCCTCCTGCAGGTGGGCGATGACTGTGGACAGTCTACATCATCACCTCAAGCAACATAATCATTCATTTGCAGAGGTTTAACAGTTAACTAAAGTCACAGTATTCTCTGAATACTAAATCTGAATAAATTGAGTAATGCAATGTAGTGTGCTGCTAATGTATAATGTATATAAACCCACCTGTTGGTAACAACCCAGACTTGTTTTTTGTGTCATTGTTCATAATCAGACTGGATTTGAGCTGCAGGGTGGCAGTGCTCACGTCCATGCTCTAGCAGCATGTGCGATGTCTGAATCTGCACTCCCCCTCTCAGCGTTTCCGTCCATACAATTAGCAACTGAAGCTCTGCCACGTCTGCACTTGTCAAGTATTAGGAATTGGAATCAATTAAAAACTCATTAATTTACACTGACATTCTAAAGGTTTATAATTGTCCCCACATTGAAGCCCTGCTGGTTTCTCTTTTGGTACTGTTTTGCTTCCTGTTACACGATCCACTCTTGGTGTTTCATCTCCATCAGAGGACAGGCATCCACGTTGGCTCTCAGTTTGCATTCAAAGCATATTCTCAACATGTGGACAATATTTAATTTTTTAATAACAGATTCTTATTTGAAATGCTTACATTGATTTAAGAGCATATCAACAGTCTTGTAAAGTAATTACTTTCCTCGTCCTCTAACACCCTTTATCTGCTTTTTTTCTTCTGCGTTGCAGCTCTGAGGATAAAGCCCTGATGGTGGTGAAGGATCCCATCTTCCTCCGACCACCTCCCCCCTGCCAGCCTCCTGTTAACAGGACCAAGTGCATAGAGTAAGTTATGAGCTCTTTCATGTATGGTCTACTTTTCTCCTTTCAAGTAAGACTACAAAAATTTAAAGAAAATAATGTTCTACATGTTGATTGGCAGGTTGGCCCATGAGTTGAGGGGCTGGGTCCACCGTCATGAAGTGCAGCAGACCAAATCCAGGCGCATGAGTAACAGCAATCACAAACCAACCAGGACTATTCTGGTAGGTCACACTGCAGGTTTTGAAAAAAGAAAAGCAGGACAACATATCTAATGGGCCATGTAAGAATTTACGTGATGTTTAGTGTTTTGCAATAAAGCTTACAAATTAAACTTCCCTTTTATTTTAGGCCATATAAAGTTGTTTTTGGCAAACCAAAGCCTCTCTTTCCCCACTGTTTCACCTCCCCTCACACCTTCCCTTTTTCTGCCTCACATTTCTCTTCATTGGGCTTAGTTTAATCCGAAAGCCCTGAGAAAGTAAACACTACACTTAGAAGGGAGCTTTAGGATTAGTGCCCCCTGCTCCTTTTTTCCATCATTTTTCCCCAAATCTGTCACAGTAGGTCTAATCCACTCGGAGCTGCCTAGTTCGTATATACCCATTTTTCATTTTACTTTAAATAGAGATGTAGAGGTGTATATTTCTCACCTGTATTGAGCTGTTTAAGGTCCACAGATGCACATAAACAGTAATTCAACATATGTGATTTTATATCAATATTATATAACTCTTTTGGTGTGTTTGTAATTGTTTGGTTCTAGATGCAAGTCTAAGTCTTAAGATTCCTAAACTAGATGTGAAATATCTGGAGAAAACCTTGCGACTGGAGTGTGTGTTGATCTGTAGATGTTTTGAAATGATGGTCATTTAGTCAGTCTGTTAACATTTGACAGAGTTGCCAGTATTTTATCCTGCTCACTCTAGTGGTTAATTGATAAGAATATAAAGATATTATAGCCCCTTTCTCTTCTTTTTTTTTCCCCAACAGAAAACAGAGAATAAGGAGGCTGACGGTGCCCAGATTGTGACGGTCCAATACACCGAAACTACTGAGGAAAAGTGAGTAAAGGCCTGTACAGTGTATTTGTGTCATGATCACACAAGTCTCTTTTCAGATTTAATTTTTTTTTCTACCATTTTGATTTTTTGATTTTAAAGCTGCATTAAGCATTTTTTTGACAACTAGAGGGCACATCCATCTTGTTGATCAATCGGAACAAATACACATTAACTATCTCTTGTGTGGTAAGCAAACACTGTTTAACCAAAACAGTGAGTTGAATCTGGTTTCCGAGCTGCAGACTCTTGGATACACAGAGACCAATTTATATAAAGCACATGTAGACATAACAAACTAGTATTTTTCAGTGTTTTAGAGTGGTACTTAAGCAGAAGGGCTCTTTGAACGGGACTGTAATGGAAAATAACATTTGCCTTGATATCCATATATTTGGCGTTTGCCCGCTTATCAGTTTTTACAATCTGTCTGATTTGTGCTACAGTGTTTTTAAAGCATGACCCTCCAAACTGCTTCAGAGCTTTAGTGGTCATTAAGAACCTTTCCTGCTGGACTGTAGCGTATAGTTTGGATCAGGCTGATGGAGAAAATGTTTTGTTGGCCACCCACAGTTTATTTTTTTTCGCAGTTGTAAGTCTGACTGTGAAACATCCAAATCTACAAGACAAAATGGGAGAAATCGGTTTCAGCAGAACCAGAATGAAAAGAGGAAATACACAAGAACGGTTGCTCCTCACAGTTTTATTTTGGTTTTCATCCTCATGTATGTGGCCGTCCTGCTGTATACATAATGTTTAGAACCAGGCCACAGCAGTAGAGTCTGCGAAAGCTTGTATTCTCCAGTGGGTTGTAAAACAAGGGAAGCAGACGTAGAGCTGCAACTGTCATGATGTCATATAATGATTCATTTTAATTATTGATTAGTCTGCCGGTTATTTTCTCAATTAATCAAGTGTGAAAAATAACCACCTTAATCTCCTAAAATGAGTTCATGAATTTAGTTTTTTCTCTGACAAACTAAAAAACCCAAAGCGTATCTGAGTAATATAATGTAAAACAGGGAAAAGCAGCAAATTCTTATATTTGAACAGAACCAGAATAAATTTATGGCATTTTGGCTTGAAAAATGACTTAAACTATTTATGGATTATCAAAATAGTTGCAAATAATTTTTGTATTGTTTGACTAATTTGTTTAAATTTTAAAAATATTTAAACCGTAAAATTCGGAAGTAAATCAATGGCCTCCCAAATTTTACTTTTTCTCCACTGTAATAATGAATTAAAGGATTTTGTTTAACCCCAAAGGTAAAAGGGGGGCATAGGGGGGTTAACAGACGATTATAAAATTTAATTTTAAAAGGGTTTTAGAAAACCCAAATCGGGTTTTAAAAACCCATTTTTGTAAAAAAATTTTGCCCAAAAAAAATACTTTTCCCTTCTTCAAACATTGACTATCACATTTGATCAGGGGGGAAAATGTTTCGGGGGTTTTTTAAAACCCCAAATTTTTCGTTCTTTTCCCCAAAATTTCGAAAAATTTGGGGGTTTTTTTTTACAGTTTTTCCTTTCATATTTTTTTTTCTGTTATTCTTTATCAACAGGAATCCCGGCAATAAACTGCAGGATACTACCACCTAAATCACACCCTACGGGGGACTTCTTTGATGAGATAAATTTCTTCGTGGCACATTTTTTCTTGTAGTTGCCCCTTCCGCAGGGAAATTTTGGGACTTTTTGGTCCTTTTCCAGGGAATTTTGTTTGGGGGAAAACCAGCGCTGGCCCCCATACAATAAAAAAAAAACAAAAAACAAAAATTTTTATCCATTTGAGCTGTGAAAACTTCCATTTGTCATTAATTCCTTCTTCCTCACGGGGATTAAAAAGTGCCCTTTTTAAATGCAAAAAACAAACTTATAAATTCATAAATTTTTGAAAGGGGGTTTTTCTCCAGAGAGATTTGAGAAAAAAAGGGGAAAGGGGGGGAAAGGGGGGTTTTGGGAAGGGGGGTTAGTTACATAACACCTTTTTTCTAGTCCATTTTCCTTAGTCTTTTGCAATCGCAAAACCGTTTTTTTTGGTTTTTTGGGTGGCCCTATTTTCCACGTTAATCTTGGGGGCCCCTTTTTTTTTTTTGGGAAAATTTTTTCCACATTGAGACTTGTTTTACTTTTTTTTCCCCCTCTTTATATAATCCCGGACAAAATTAAAAAAGTGTTTTTTTTTGTTACTTTGGGTTTTTGGTCTTTTTCGGTATCAGAAAAAGAAAACAGAGGAACTCTTCTCTCCCCCATTGCGGGTTTGTTTTTTTTTTTCCGTATCATAATTTTGCGCCCTCTTTTGTCCTGATTTTTTCAAGAAGACCCTCCCAACCTTTACAAAAATTTTAACAAAAAATTATTTTTCCCCTTTTTACCCAAAAAAACATTTGGTCACTTTTTCCAAGAGCTCATTAAAAAAAAAAAAAAAAAAAAAACCCCTAAACACCTCTGGGTGATTTGCCTTTAAATTCCAGATTCCCCAGTGGGGGGATTTTGGGGACAGGGGGCAAAGACAAAAAAAAACTTTGGCCTTAGTTGGCTGGTGAAGCAGGGAAAAGATTACTACGATGTACCCGGTTGAGGGCCTCTACAGCAATAGCTCTCCACGTTTCTAGCAATTTTGTGTTGCTAAGCGGGGGGTCGGAAAAACGGTACACTTTATGGAAAAAAAGGGGTAATAATAGGTAAAACTTTAATTAAAAAGAAATCCTGTATCACACACAGTAAAAGGAAATCGTTAAAAGGTGAAGAATTAACCGATCTAATAACATGCAATTACCAATGGAATAACTAGGAATGGGTTTGATGACAACCATATGTATATCTGATAGTGGTAATAGTTATATTACTATTGTAATAACAGGATACTAATGGGGTAATATATGTTGATGTTTTCACAGTATTATAGGCTACTATCAGCGTAATACCTTCCAAATGGGTGTGTTTTTTTTAAATTAAGTGATGAAGTGGACTTATCCTTGTTTTAATAAGTGGGAAAGGTTAGAGGAATAAAAGCATTGTTGGGTATCACAAACACTTAACGAAGCATTAAATAGCAAAAGACTAAGATCATTATTTGGTGTGAACCTTTTTTCATTTTTAGGTACATTACCACCTGTGGCTTTGTTTAAGTGTGAAATGAGGTGAGGTGATGGAAAACATTAACTCCCAACAAACCCAAAGTATGAAACTACTTTCACTCTGTTGCTGTTTTGCGGTCTTGCTTCATTCCTCGTGTTGTTTTAGCACCTGTGGCTTTATGTAAGTGTGCATTGAGGTCAGGTGGTGGAAACACTGGCTGCTTTCACCATGGACCGTATCCCATAGGGTTCAAGGGAGGAAAAAAAAAAAAATCACCTGTTGTCATGGCAGCTGTTATATCAACTCGACAAGCTTGCCGGCCCCCCATGATGACCAGTAATGGGGGTTTTGTTTTCCTGCCATCTTCCAAACACATTCAAGGCACCCTCTTAGTCATTTTTTAGCATGTAATATTCCCTTTGGTGGCTTTTTAGCTTATCCCTAATTTGTTGCAGTGCTATGACCATATATCACACCAAACCCTGTATTCTGAAGAACCACTATTAATAAAATTACAAAAGATAACCTCTTAGCTGTGCAACATTTAGTGTCATTTTAATAAAATGTATTAGGCTTTTTTTTCTTTCTTCTGCATTGCTCCTTTCTATCTTTTCTTTTTTATTTTTTTAGCCGTAATCCCTTCCCCAACCTAAGACCATACTCCCGCCTGTCATCACCTCACAGTGCCCCTTATTTTTCATTTCACCCTGGCTGAGTTTTGCAAGCCAAGTGTGACAGAGGTAACCCGTTTTCAGTTGGTCTCCTGATAGCTCTTGATGCCAGTTTTGCAGGTGATAGAAACCAAATCATGGGTGATTTATCTGCAGTGTTACCTGTCTCACTTAACCCTTCCTAAATAAGCACTCCACTAATTTTACAAATGAAGTTCAGTTTCCTATTTTTACGAGTAGTAGTAGTAGTAGTAGTAGTAGTAGTAGTAGTAGTAGTAGTAGTAGTATAGTAGTAGTAGTAGTAGTAGTATAGTAGTACTACAACCAGTTGCATAATGTCTGCATCATGGATAATCTCAGGCTTGAGAAATGCATAGGAGAAAGCCAGCATTACAAACTTGAGATGTGGAGTTTGAAAGAAGTTGGTATTTAGAAGGCGGGGGTTTTAATTTAAGACGTTATTGAGTCTAAACACAGCTGTGTGCGTGCGTGCGTGCGTGTGTGTGTGTGAGAGACGTGTTTGTGTGTGTGTGTGTGTGAGACATGTTTTGTGTGTGTTGCATGTGTGAACACAAGCATTATACTGTTTATTGCCAATTTGATCTCTGACTTCTTGTAGATTAAAAATGCTTAAATGGCCCAAAGGGACAGTATTCAAACAGTTGAGGGATTTTAACTGTTTAGATAGGGCGAGGCATGAGAAAAGTGAATGCTCTATTTGAAGAATCTTGTGACTAGAAAAGGCGCTCATGGAAATTATTGAGTTATGCTAGGACCTTTGAACTTCCCAGATGACCATTGCATCATTGATAACCTCATGTTGTTAATGCAAGTCCTCCAGTAGGTCTCCTAGGAGTTATAAACTCGGCTCCAAATCTTAATCAACAACTGGCAAATGCATGCTTCCGACATGTTTTGTTTGCTTCCATGTGAGCTGTATTTTCCACTTGATGACATTGTCTTTGTTTTCAGGATCATCTTCTACTTCCTGCCACCAACCACAACAAAGGAAGTCGACCCAAGATGTCTCTGGTATTGCCAGCCATGAACATAAACGGTATGCACTACAGCACAGACACAACAGTTGGGGAGTTTGGTCACTCAACACAAAGTAACAGATGAAAGGCAAACTAGGATCAGATTCAGAAACACGTCTTCCCACAAGAATGCATTACTGATGGCGCAGTACACTTGTAAGAAAAAATTCCTATGACCAAAATAGAGCACTTTTGCTTTCATAATCTCATTAAGGTGATTCTTATCCTTTCATATCATATGTGCAGGTATTTTGTTTCCCAAAATCTATACTCTTAGACGCAGAACATTTGTTGCCTTTTTAACTTAAATAGAAGTTTCTTTATGGATTATTTTTTTGTCAAAACGATTCTTGGACATCTGGCGTCTTGGTGTCTTGGCGTAGGTGAAGAAGAGCCCATTGTGGTTTCTGTTATGTCTTTCAGCCTCTGATTATGCTCAGCATTTAGCAATGCTGTCAAGTGTTGGTAGAGCCACTGACCGAACCACACGCAGACACAAACATGAGAAAAAACAGCTTTTTCAATATGGTTATATCCTATTGACTTTGATTTCTATTAGTTTTGTACTGAAATTGATATGATCAAGTTGAGGCCTTGGCAGCGAGGTGTATATTTTATTAGATTTACTTAAGTTGTGTTACAAATATTTTTTTTATTATTCTAATATTAAAGATAGCTTATTGTTAAGAAAAACATTCAAAAAGGCCTTTTTTGCTGGCAAAACCTAGTGTGACCACATCTTTGCTGTCCCTTCATACACACATTGCTTGAATTGTTTGCTTTACATTCATCACCCACTGTTTTTAATAAAAGTTCATACTTGTATTTTGGGTTGCTACTTGAACATATTTACGTGCTTTAACGTTCATAAAACACATTGTTTTTCACATCAAATAGTCATACTATTTGTCTGAATATATCTGTATTCACCCTCTATCTGAAACTTTTATACGTTTAGTATAGTTGTGACATCACAACCACACAGGAGTCCCGACAGCTCGTTTAAAGGCACAGTATCAGAATACAGGTGGTGTGCATTTTTTTTGTAAGTTGAGCGTTTCTATACTTTCACAGTATTTATATTGGACCTTAACCTTCTTTTATAAAAAAAAAAAATCCACATGGAAATCTCACAATTTACAATGGGATCTTTAACAAAGGACACTGCTCATCTAGACTGCTTTAGTTCTCTTTAAGAGAACAATTGCCGTCCACATTTTGTCAATGTGGGGGGGCAATGACCGTGCACCTGGTTGTGGTTTTGGATGGCTGGTTTTCACTAGCCCATTTGAGATGCAATCACCTGTATATTTGACTTTCTGCCCTCAGTATCGGAACACTATCGGCAACCTTGGACTTCGATTGCCGCATTTGTTGCCAAATTGTTATGCATACAGATGTATACAGATGTTTTTGATTTCCATGAGCTCATCATAGCTTTTCTCCATAGTCCTTAGGTCTGCTTGATTATCGATTCAAAATGTCAAAGTCCGGTCACCAGAGATTTCAGTGGAAAGTCTTCTTTGTCCAAATGCTGCAGTTAATTATCAGGTGGCTTGATTTTCAGCAAGCCTGCAAGATAGTGAACTGAAGGGAAACCTGCTGAAGAGATTTTGTTTATGTAGGGTGTGAGCAATTAGGTAAGAAGGCCTGTTGTCGTTGGATGTTTGCCTGACATTTTTATCAGCAATCCTCTTGTTCCTCTGATATCTTCTTGTCTTGTCTGTGGCAGAGCACCAGCAACAGATTTGATTAGTCAACCAGCTCTGAGAGGAGTGAGTCAGTGGAATATGAGCCTTTTACTCAACAGGGAAGACATGGTCAAGGGGAAATCACTTTTTTCTGGGAGGGGGGTGTTAGAGATGAAGATTGATTAAGGTAAACATTGTTCTTGGTTGGTCTTGTCAGGGAAGAATGTTAAAGTCTGTGCAGGTCAGATAGCCCATTGAAATAGCAGTAAATAGTGAAATCCAAGACCTTCTTTTCAGCTAATTGTTGAAATGGCCAAACAAAGGTGGCATTCAGCAAAAGATATTGGGTCTGGAAAGATTCCTGTTAGCTCAAGAAAAGGTTTGATTTGCATGACCTGTCATGGATGCCGGCATTTGGCCGTAAATGCAAACATTGTGTTCTTCTGTGCTTTTGTCGAACGTTTTTTTTCCCTGCTTGATTCGGGTTTTAGGAGGCTAACCGCAGTTTCATGATAGCACAGATGCACGTACGGTAGCTTCAGTTTCAGATGCCACAACCGATCCTCCTGGTAGTTCCTCGTTGCCAGAAAGGACTGTAGTTAAAAAGCAAGCAAACAGAGGCTGACATTGAAAAGAGGTTGCTGGTGTATCTCTACACCCGCGTGGTCCTCCTTCCTTCAAAGCCCCATGTGTCACACATACGACAGCCATCAAGCTGCATTTCAGATTTATGTTGTCTTTGTTTGGAACTTTGAAGTGATTAAGTGCAAATTTACACATTAAGCTGGGCAAGACACTTAGAAAAGCAGAAATACTGTCTTCTCGCTGGAGCATGATTGCTCCACGGTGGAGGGTAATTCTTTCCAGCTCCCTGTAGCTGCTCTCCTTCAGGAATGCCTTCCTTCTCCAGCCACTAAATGGTTTTCATCTGGGGGAGGTGGATAGACTCTGCTAATCTGGAGCAAGTGTTTGGTCTGTCATGGTCAATAACTGAACATCTTAGATCGAGACTTTGATGTACGCCTTCGCTTGTTTCTGTCTCGTTGCGTGTCCATGGTTTAGGGGCTCTGGTAAAGTTACTTGACCGCCTTGATTCTCTGAAATGAAAATGCATCTGGCTGAGCAGTGGCTCCACGTAAGGACGGAAGGTTGTGTTTATTTAACAATCCAGAGTTTGAAAGTAGCTCAATCAAGTGGAAGCGACATGTTTTGAGGAGAGGAATGTTTTGGAGATGACCTCATTTACAGGTGGATTGTACAAGGGAGACGCACTGCAGTCTATTTTTACTTCTCTGAGATTGTACATGTGCTCTGTCGCTAAAAGGCAGCCTTCACTGGGGGTTCGAAATAGAGAGCTCCGCACCACTGAAGGAGTTGGGTCAGATTTTCCTACTCCACTAATCCAAACAAACATCCCCACCAATGAAAAGAAGTGCACTCTTACCAACCCAAATGTTTAACCCTTGCCATCCTTGCAAAAATAAACTTGTGCAGGTGATTCTTTGCCTCAGTGACTTAATTCTCTATACATGAAGCTGGTTATCAGCCATGCTAGCTGCGTTGCTCTGTTGGTTGTTGGTCCACCACTCTGGTACAGAGTCCAACTGAAATATCTCAAGAAGAAGTATTCGTTGTTTTCAGTGAAATTTTGTACAGATGTTCATGGTCCCCAGAGTCCCACTGGCTTTGGTTATCCCATTGCTTTCCCTCTTGCGCCACAATCAGTTTGCCAATTTTGTTTTTTGGTGATATGCCTATTGGATGAATAGCCATTAAAATTCAGTTCAGATAAATATGTTCCCCTGAGGATTCATTTTAATAACTTGGTTATCCCTTTAATTTTTCTCTAGTGCCATCAACAGGTCAAATTTTTTATAATTGTCTGTACTTGGCTTTCTCACTAAATTCCTGCTAAACTAATGACTTTCCCATCAGCCACAGCTTTACTTTGATTTTAGTGCTAATTTTGCAAATGTTAGCATGCTACAACACTTAACTAAGATGGTGAACATGGTAGGGAACATATGGTACCTGATAAACATCAGTGTCTTCTCATTGTCATTGTGAGCATGTTAGCTAGAGCCTCATAGAGCTCCTATAGACTCTTTTAGTCTTGTTATTGCCTGTAACATTAAATTTATGATAGTAAAACATTTCCTTATTATTCAACGTTGGCTTGTTCTTCTACTTTAGAATGTGCCAACCCTTTATTTAATAAAAGGCAACATTTTCTGAATCAAAATGTCCTGAAAATTGGTCCGGATTAGTAGATTATTTGAATGTAAATTGCCTAATTGACATCCTATATGACCCAATTTAATTTTATTGGCCCTGTAATTTTGTGATTATACTGATGAATTGCTTCCATTCTGATGGGAAGAAAAAAAAAAAAAAAAAAATTAAAAATGCTTTGTTCAGTGTTTGTGCCAGTCTGGCAGCCCCCATTCTCCAAAGATGCATTCTCAGGTTTCCTCAGATGCGTCGTTGCCAGACATCAGGGATTTATCAGCACACAACAGCTCACTGTGTCGCTGAAACTTTCTGGAACATCTCCAGATGGCACTAGTAAAAGGGGAAAGGAGACCACATAGAGCAGGATGGTAGATTTGGCAGCTGCTTCAAAGAGCTGCTGTTTGAAGCGGCTGGATGTTTATGCGTTTCCTGTTTCACTGTTCAGGCTTCTCAAGCAGTTGACTTATTAGAATTTAGACACTTTGGTAATTTGGTGAAAGGTGGATTTATTTAGGGGAATTCAATGGGAAACCTCAATTTGGATAAAGGCATAGACTATGGCCCACAAATTACAGTGTCATTATATTGTAATTGTTGGGAACTTATAAAATAATTATGGGATCTCGTTAAGGGGACATACAGTGCATTACAGAACATAAAGTATCAAAAGAAAGAAGTAACCACTTAAAACTACATATATATTATATATATATATATATATATATATTATATATATATATATATTTTTTTTTTTTACAAGCTGTAAACGCAACATTAACACATCACCACACGTAGCGTGTTCCACATCTAACAGACACAGAGCAACATTAACATTCGTTTGAAGTCATTTTTCTGTAAGTCTAATATTTACTCTGCTTTGAGCTCTGTTTTGATCTTCACCAACTCTTGAGGGGAAAATCTGTCTCTTTAGCGGCTAATTCCCCATTCATTAGACGTAGACTAGTTTTGGTGTGACATTCTTTTATTGGAGGATTGTTAATAATACTAATAATAATTATAATAACAATTAATAAATAGTAGTTTAGTACATTGGGTAAAACAGTTATGATATGTGGGCTGTAACACAAAGCAGTTTCCTTTTTTTCCTGTGACTTATGGAGTAAAGTCAAGGTATGTAGGCTGTAAAATTGCAAAAGAAAAAAGTTAAATAAAGATAACATTAAAAGGACTGCCAAACTCATGCACCTGCAAATCTATCTATCTATCTATCTATCATAAATATTTTGTGGAAATATTATTATTTTAAAGCTACAAGTGCTCCATATTCAAAGATCTGTCTTTTTTTTTATGTGCATTTTGTCCTTTAGAATTTGCAGGAGTTCCATTATATTCCTCCTCCTCATGTGCATTTGGATTATGCATGTGCCACATTTCCCACTTGTGCTGTTTATCTGTTAGACTTCTAGTTGTTATTGTAGTTAAATGAGCTAAGTGGTAGTAATGTCGGAGCAGTTTATTTTGAACTGAAAAGAATCCACAGGCTCGACTCTGCAGCAATGAGAGAACCTCGAGCCATCTCATCAAGCTGTATGAGATACGCAGAAAATAACTTTTCCAGCTCTGCTTCAGACAGAAGCCTAATTTGAGATAGACTTAGCGTGACAGAATCCTAACCCGGAGGACTTCCAGAGATGTCTGTTTAAACACTGAAGCCATTTGAAAAGTTCCAGTTTCGTTGCAGGTGCAAAAAGAAGATCCTCAGCAGATGAAGTCATACTCAGCAGTACGTCTCCTAACCGTTTAATGATATGAACATACGTGGTGGAGCTTTTTGGCTGCAGAAGGGACTATTGTCACTGTAAAATCTGATAAACTCTCTAAAGTACGTCCGTGGAAATCCTGCAGAGAGGCAGAAGGAGCTTATGTCTTACACAGGTGTCTGGAAAAAGACTGCAGCTTTTAAATAACTTTCAGCAGGCATTTTAAAGACACCTACAGCTCCATTCCTGGGTCAGATAGGAGTGCACTAAAACTGACTGATGTGTGTTGGGCTTGTGTGCTCCATATGGGGAATGTTGCTATCCTCTTAACTCTCTCGCCGACATTCATAGGAAGCCACACGTTCTTAAGTATAAGTCTGTTAATGTAAATACACAAGGGCTCCATAAGTATGTTGTTAATAGCTTTTTCTAGCAAAGCATTTTACAAGCATGTCCACTCTAAAGCATGTTCTTCCCCTGGGCTGAGCAAAGTTAAGCTATGGGAGACCACAATCCAAGAACCACACTGACTCATCCACATCGATCTTTTTCTTTCTTCTCTGAACACAACACAAAGAAGGATCCTGACTCATCATCAGTGATCCTCTCTCTTTCTCTCTCCCACACTCTTTCCAGAGTTTCTTCTCCTCTCAAATTTGCATGTCCTGCTCTTGTTTAGGGCTGTTGTTGTTCATCTCTATGAAGGAGAAGTCCAGAATGTGACTCACTTCTGGACTCTATGTATGACCCTGCGTCCACCCCTCTCTCGCTGCCTCAAACAATACTCCTTCACACTCCCCAACAAACTCTTTTGTCATGTCTCTCTGCAACTAGAATGACAAAAAGAATCCTGCCAGTAATTACGATGACAAGTAGTTTAGTGAGTTTGGCGAGCTCCGTTCGTCTTGAGTTGATTAAATGCTTTACCGTGACTTAAATCCGCTGGTGAAGGAGGAAATACACAAATGAATCTACAGTAATTTATTTATTTATGCATCAAAACTAACAACCTTTCGCTTTCTCTCGTGCCGTTACAGACAGCATCATAAGGGACAAAGACTACGAGGTAATGATGCAGATTGACTGTGAAGTAACGGACACCAGGATCCTCCATATCAGATCTTCCACCATCCCGCCTTTGCTCCGGGTCAACCGCACAGGCACGTTTTATCAGCACTCATCGACAGACAGCCAGGCTGCGCCTCCTGTCGGGGTGCTAATGGGCTCTGCTTAAGATCATCCAACAGTTATTATGAGAACTCCTTAACTAAACCCAAGAAGACAAACCGAAGATAATACCTCAGGTAACACTCTTTTGGTGGGATAAAGTATATTTTAAATCTCCCACTGACTTTTATTTAAATTTGAATTAAATGCAAAGGTGGCTCAAATTGACGGTGCAATTTTTCGTTAGAACTGGTAGCTGAAGTAGTCTGTAAAAGGCTCCGAGCAGACGCTAGCTCCTTGTGTGGCAAAACTGACTTCTCTCTGTAACCCCAGATGCCCCACATAAGAGTAATTGCTTAACGGCAGGGGGCTGAGCATTGAACCTTGAGTCACCCCGTCATAACACAAATACTTTTACCCCGTAGCAGCTCTTCTCATGTCTGCGCTTTCTTTTTGGGTTCTTAATTTCGGGAGCAAGCTGCAAAGCCACAAGAGAAAACTGAAAATGATTATACACCCGAGATTGGTATCACTGGAAAGGCATTTGTGATATTAATGTGTAGACAACGTGTTCTGTGTTTGTATCAGAGCTACAAAATGGAGTAGCTGTCTCTTACTCATTTGTAGTCTGTTTGCCCCTCTAAATAAAGCACATTGTGAGAACAGTGAAACAGTAAGAGATGCCAGATGATTAAAAGTAAGAATAGGGCATTCAGTAAACTCAGGAAGTCAGGGGATCTGTGAAAGCTAGGAGGCTAACCACTATGTTGTTGGCTGGTTTCAATTAATTTAAGGATTTCATTTGGTTTGTTTTTAGCATTGTGTTGCTGAAGAATTAGAATTTTTCCTCATGTCTAATTATTATGCATGCATTTTGGGAACTTTTTATTGTAATCCACTCCCAAAAACCGAATTACATATTGTATATGAAATAACAAATGGATTGGAAGGAAAAATACAGTAAATGTTAGAACTAGGAGATTTTCAATGGGTGGACAACCTGAGATTTTATCTTCATCAGATTTGACACCCACCTTAAAACAGCCTATGTTTGACATAAAACCACTGGTGAAATAAGCAAGTCCTGACTTCTCCGTCCGTGGGCTAAATTGCACTTTTATTTTATGCCCATATTGGTTTAAAACTGTTTGATGGAGTTGCATTATCTGAGTTTTTTTGCACTATAAGTGCAGAACCTGGGAAGATATGGCTT
Organism: Etheostoma spectabile; assembly: GCF_008692095.1. Taxonomy (NCBI): domain Eukaryota; kingdom Metazoa; phylum Chordata; class Actinopteri; order Perciformes; family Percidae; genus Etheostoma; species Etheostoma spectabile. The sequence continues at coordinate 35,087,773 of NC_045741.1, forward strand.
TAAATTCCTCATATTATTGTTTAAGTTAAATTGATAATAAATGAATGATACATCATCAGAATTAGTATCTTTTTGTATATGTTGATAAAGCAACATACCTTACTTGTACCTGAAAGTGCATTTATTTTAGCCAATATATGATTGTACAGATGATTATGTTTTAGCTCAACCGATGCCCATAAAAACATGCCCTTTACTTGTTTTCTTAAGCCAGGCCGTCTGTGTGTGTAATTGTTTGCCCTCTTTGGTTTAAAAAATGTATTTGATTCACCGCATTGTTTTTACTGCATTTAAACAGTACTTAGGTTCCACGCAAGACTACAGTTTAAAAACTTGAGTTTTTTGTTGTTGTATTCTATTATGTGCATAAACACTGGATTTTACTATACATTTGTGTGTCTCCTTTGTGTTGCCAGGGGAAATTGTATGACTGTATTGTTAGATTCTTTAACAAGTACAATAAATTGACTGTTTTGAGTTTTTCTTCCACAATAACTCAATTTACATCCAGTAACAGTAAATTAAAAGCTTGCACAATAATTGTCTGTGTGTTATTTATAAATTTTTTCTCTACCTGGTTGTCTTCTATCCTCACTGTCTTCTAGTTGAATCAATACTCATAAGTTAGAATCAAAGCCACTTGAGTTTGACATGAGCTGTGATTAGCCAAACAAAGAAGACATCTTCTGTTAGTATTTCCAAACTTTATTGTAGTCTCCTCAAAACAGTCTGATATGGAGGGAGTAAGTGCTTTCACAAGACAAACGCCAACAGCAATGCCTGCGATATTACCACACAGAAGACCTGTGGCGTATAATGCAAAGAAAAACGCAATTCAAAGAAATGTGTACAAAACAAACATTTCTCCACATAATTTGGGGATTTGTTCAGAATATGCTTCTGTGAATGAAAGTATTCTGTAACCATAAACATGAACTGGTTCTGACACCTTTCTACATTCATTTATCTCATAGGGCTTTTTTACAGTATTATCATATATATATATATATATATAAGTACAGTACAACTTGATGTGTTTACTGAGGAACCGTTTGATTTATTCCAGGTAAAAATAAAAAAAGTCTTAGAACAAAATTTAATCACAATACACTTAAGCATATTTGTACATTTGGCCCCCATTTGTCTCCATACTTAAGGCCACGTGGACTGATCTACAATCCATTAAAACCGTAGAAATAACTATTTAAAATAACTATCAACCCTTTCCTAAGGGTCTACATAGGCAAACTTAATGTTGTATGTGACTTGGTGGCCGTTGTCCCACGCGTACAAAACCCCCTCTTTGGGATTGTAGTCAATCTGTGTGGTGTAGGTATAGTTGTTGGTGAAGGGCATCCTGGGAATCATCTGAGTGTTTGTGTGTGTGTCGAAGGCGTATTCCAGGTTGGCGTCCCTTTTGTTGTAGCTGTCAACAGCGTACAGGACACCACACACGATGAAGCAGTTCCCGTAGTGGTTTCTCCTAAGCCCGGTTCTCCAGGTGGTCTCCCTCTGCATGCTGAGGTCTGAGGGGTTCAGTCGACTCAGAACAATCACTTCCTGTGAGAAGCCCTCATCGTCCAGTGCCGGGTAGATGATCCACAGGCCGCTCTCGTCTATGGCAAAGTCGACTTCCGAGTGACTGCGCCACTCCAACAGTGATGACTCTTCAATCAGAGCATCGTGCAGCATGGTCCACGCGGCAACGTAACGTCGTCGCAGGTCAAACTTGATAATGTCTCGGGAGAGAGCACGGTTGTAGTAGAAAGCCCCATCGTAGACCACATGGCCTGTGCCAATCCAGTTGTAAGGAACCTTGTATGAGTTGGTGAAACGGCCTGGAAACAAGAACGAAGAAGCATGAGATTCATCAAAGCAAGAGGAAACCAAAAAGCCATTTAGTGACCACTGGCGCTTACCTTGTTTGAAAACTTCCAGATTGCGAAACTCCAGGAGATTATTTCCGTAGTAGAAGTTTGTGACATAAATTTTTTCATTATCAGACTTTGGATCCTTCATCCATGCTCCTTCATTCCTGCCATAAGTGTTGTGAGTTACTGGCTCTGAGATTGTTGCCAAAGTGTCCTTACACTGCCCTGTAAGAGAGTCACAGAGCCATGAGTGAGCATTTAGAGGAGGTTTAACATCATCCAGACCTACGTCAGAGAGGCTGAAAATAATTAGAGGCTTTAATTTGAACCAGTTTCAATCACGGAAAGGGTGAGGTTGCCACAAAGGACTGAGCACTGAGTTACAGAGATTCACAGAACAATATGAATGTTTAGCTCAATGGCATCTTTCATAAGAATATATAGAAAGTGTTGATGTCAGTAATTTCCATTTGGTATTTTAAACTAATTATATTATGTTAAAATTTCACAGGATATTTCACACTTTTTCGGAAATATCTTGGGTAATAAGTGCATATAAGAACTTGTGAAGATGTTTTTTCACCATCCTGGTGGTGTGGTTCCAGGGATGGAAATGTAATTCTGTCAGTTAGTTCAGTCAGTCAGTCAGTCAGTCCACCACTTTGGTCTTGACTGAAATATCTCAACAACTAAGTGGGTGGATAGCCATGCAATTTCATTCAGACATTCATGGTTCCCAGAGGGTGAAGCCTGCTCAATTTAATCATGCCCTAACTTTTTCCTCTGGCAACACCATGAGATTTATATTTGTGATTTTTAGAGAAATGTCTTATTTAACAATTGGATGGACTGCCATGAAATTGGGTAGAGAAATCAATGATTCCACAAATATAAAACCTACTGATTTCAGCGAACAGACATTTTTAATATCTAGCCCCGTTATCAGGTCAATTTGCAACATTATCCAATACTTTGCGTCATGACCTAAAAAAGTAAAGGCATTCCTATCAGCATCCGTTGTACTTTGTGTTTAGTGCTGATTAGTGTGACTAGCATGCATGCTAACGCGCTAAACTAAGATGGTGAACATCTGAATATTAGCATTGTCATTGTGAGCATGTTAGCATGCTGACATAAGCACTGAGCTAAAAGCGCCCCTGTGCATAGTTAATACAGTCTCAAAGAGCTGCTAACAATGTTGTTTCGTTGCACCTTCCTTCCCAGTTCTAATCTACATAGAATGTAACAAATTTGTAACAAGGTAACAACATTTCTGTAGCTGTTTTCTTTAAAAACAGTGTGAATACATTTATGGTATTGATTAAATTAATAGCAGAAATTTGTTTGTATTAAAATTGACTTGACAAACGTGATCAGTCTTCCCCTCGTTCGACAATGAAATTTCAATTCACCAGGTTTTCTTGAGGGAAACTCCTCCTGCCTTTGCAGTGGCTCGTCTAATTCCGTGTGTCTCTCCTCGCCCTCTTCCTCATCCCAGCTGATTTTGTATTTCTGTTTGACGTGAGTTGCCTGTCTGGTGGTGGTGGTGGTGGTGGTGGGGGGGGCTGACAAATACGTAGTCACAGGTGTGGTGAAAGGCAGAGAAGTGTGGGGAGACAAAGTGATCAGTCTCTGTGTGCTAGGGGGCAAAGTTGAGCCTGAAAAGTGGGTCGATTCAGTTTCTTCTTCTGATGTTGTTGTAGCTGCCCCAGTGGAGGTCGCCGCTGTGGAATCCGTTGTTGGGAGTATCGGTGTTGAAGCTGGTGCATCATGGGTTGTGATGGTCATAGTGGAAGCTGGGCTGGTAGTTGAAGCCTCCGTGGCTGGGTTTGGTGCTAGTGTGCTTGAATGAGCAGCAGTCCTGCCAGGTATGGTTTGCATTTGGTCTTTCACCTCCTGGGTTGAGGTTTCCATCATGGGGGTTGCTGTATTTCTTGTTGTGAAAGCTGGTAGGCCTTCCTTTGTGGCTGTATTTGCAGAAGGTTGGGTTGTGTTCATTGTAGTTTCGGTTGTTTCCTTTTCAGTGATGCTTAAAGAAGTGCCAGCTGGTTCAGCCATCAAAGGGGTCGGCCACTGAGTGATTCCAGCAGTGGTTCTTTGAGTAGTTTGAGGTGCTGAGTCTGTGGTCCTGGTTTTTTCTGTGGTAGTGGTTGGTTTTAACGTGACGCTTCTCGTTGTGACTGTACTCTGTACATCTGTAGACACATCTACTGATGTGGTTTCAACGGCAGTGATAACCTCATTGTGGGTTTTTGAGGTGGGCTCGGTTTTTTTTGGTTTTGTTGTTTGGCTGGTCTTCGTGGAAACGTACAAAGGACCCGTCGTCTTTGGTCGAAATGATCTTGTTCCCACTCTCGTCTTGGGGCGAGGGGCTTTGTGTTGTAGAAGATTCTCCTCAATCAAGAGGTTAATAGGACCATCACCACTGAATCCATGATACTCAAACACTAACAAAGGGGAAGAAAAAGGTTTGGTCAAATGAGAAAATGCCAGGAAAAATAGGAAATGATGGCATACACATGATCTTTGTTTTATTATTATCCAATACCTTAAAAACGGTAAAGTAAGTCGTCTCAGAACTCACAACTTACAGTGCAAACTAACAGGAATGAACCCATTTATAACAGTACATTGTTGCAGTGGTCACAGCAGCTGACAGATGGCAGGCAGTTTAGATAAACCTTTATGTTCTGGTATTCTCTGACATCAAAAAATGTACTGTAGCATGATTATCCATCCGAACCACTTCCTGTTTCATGATTACCAGAGTGTGGGAAAATAACCTTTTTAAGCATAGCAAGGAATCAGATAATCACTTGATTCTGACACTTCAGTAATGGGAAGATTTCTTATTTTTCTAGATCTGTTTTTTTTTCTACATTTGTACAGTTTTGTTCTCTCTAATTTTAACCCTTAAAGCTGACTAAGGGTTTTTGCACTTACAGTTCTCCCCAGGCTCCCCGTCATCCGCCACCATCGGATCTGGCTCTGATTTATAAAAAGTCATTCCTCTTATGATCATTCCGTTGGGGCCGGTCTTCGACACATGCGAAGCCTCCTTGTTAGCCACGTCTCTGAGAGTCGCCTGAGGTTTGACCTCAATGATCTGAGCAGAACCATCTGTCTTCAGGAAGGACAGAGTTTCCCCAATAAACTTCTCCTCATACTTTTCCTGTTAGTGGACAGATGGACACACACACAAACTTCTATGATGCAAAAAACATAATCCATGCAGTAGGATAAAATTGTGTATCGGTATTAAATACTGAGCCAATATTTGTCAATGTGGAATCATCATTTTGTGTGGCCCTGCTGATAAATGATAACCAAAACTAAAAAGTGAGACCCCAGTTGCAATAAACCTAAATTATCATTGAATACAGGAAACTTTTAACTTTTAATTAAAAAAAATAAGTTTAGTTTCAGTTTTCATCATTAACTTTGTATAATGATTTGGGGACCATTAGAGACTTTGTGGAAAGAACACATGATTGCTCCTTTTGTTCTGAAGGTACACAAGACTTATTAATGCTTTTGCAGTCTGAGCAGCAACATGTGAATCCAATGACTTCTTTCAAACTTGGGTTTTCCCCCTTGAATTCAGTTAATTCAGTCGCATCCTTTACAACTGCTGTATATCAGGAATTGTCTTACAATGTAACATAAAAGTAATCAATTATCAAGTTGTACCATTAATAAGTTATCTTTAAATAAATGTATTCTTTAAATGTATTCAAGAATTACATCACAGTAAGTTATAACACGGCCGTGTAATTTAACGTGTGAAACAAAAAAATATTGCTAGCACTTTGATTTAGATCATTCTGGTGGAATTATTGAAAACTACAGTAAACCAATAATGACTGATTATATTACCAATATAGCAAATTATATGGAGTCCTAACTGTAAATACTTATCTGGTAAATCTCTAAGAATTACTGTATAATTTGTTATCTACTAGCTAAGAAATGTTCTTAGTGTGACAGTCCCTTTATAACATATCTGCTACTTTATTTACACTTTTTCACTTTTTATTTTTAGGTGTTAACTACCTTTTAAAGCATAAATAACAAGTGAATACTTATTATTTACAGTATGTTGTTTACTTGGCAGTTAAAGGTTATCAACCTTTTGCATCAATAATACATTAGTAAATTCAACGTAAATACTACACCTAGATACAGGCAAATAATGAAGTTTAGTGCCAACAGTTATGTAATTATTACTATGTTATAGTACAGTAAAATAATGAACAACCAAGCTACCACAGACAGGTGTTCATAGCTCAGCCTCTTTTTATACCTCTATGTCTTTAACCCTGTGATATCAAGATGTCACTCACATCTGGGTCTTTAAATGCTGCGGCCGTGCTGACCTCACTGAGTCTCTTCTGGTCCCGATGTCGGTGTGGACCAGGGGTGGGTGGGTTTTCATTCGCATCTGCCTGGATCAGGGGGCTCCTTTGGGGCTTCACCTCATCCGTGGTGTAGTTCAGAGACACTGCCTTCATGCAGTCATGGACAAATTGAGATATTAACAGAAATACTGTGCATGGTTTTTAAAAAAAAAACAGGCTGCAATCATCAGTTTATCATCGCAAACAAAAGAAAAAAAAAGTTCCAGTGCACTGCATTCTATCTTGAGTCATTAATGGGCCTTTTTCACAGCAGACATGTTGCCTTGTCATCAGATTCAGCTTTAATGGTTAAGTGTGAATAAATACAAGGAATGTGACTCCAGCTCTTTGTTGCTCTCACAGTATACACATAGAAATAGAGCTACAGCTAAAACCAAGGACAACAAATCTATATAGCCCAATAAAGAAACTGAAGCAGCTAAATGGTATTTGGCCATCATTCATTTTATTATTTACACCTGTGCATTTATTATTGTCAGGCACAAATGTCTTCTCGGAAGAGGGCTCATCATCTCTGTTACACTTTCCCAGAATGCAAAATAAACACACTTCCACTTGTCTACAACTGACCTTTTCACATGTCATACCAGGACAGGCACAGCTGAACCTAATAAAATGAATCATGGAAACGCTTGATTTATCCATTCATTTTATTACCGGCAGCTGTGTTTTCCATGGCACAGGCAGGTGTTTTGAATGATGCCACAGTCCAATTCACTCGGTATTTTGCAACCCTTAGGGTACATTGAGTGACACACAGACAACATTTTTAGGGGCGATCATACCAACGATTAGACCACGTCTGACCGAGGCAGCTCAAGTCTTGTGCAGCTGCTGTTTATAGTGAGTATAATAGGTAATTAATAGGGAGTATTTATCGTGAGAAGAAAAACAACCTACTAAGTATGTTCTGAATGGTTTCTGTCCTATAGTGGGTTTCAATGATGTTCTGTTAATGTTTTGGGTGTGCATTTATGTTTCATCTGGGTTTTAGTTTTGTCTGGTTGATTTAGAGTTCCCGTTTGTCTACATGTATTGTCGTACCATGACCGAGACCCAGGTGGGGACTGATGGGGTCTGGGCGGTGAGGATGGGTCCAGCAGCATATACACAGAATGAAACTTGCTACATTGTGTGCTGAGTAAAAAATTGCAATATTACATGCGTAGTGTTTCCTTAGGTGTAGTGTTATTTGGAGCAAACGTATGGAATACATTGTTCTTACTGTCATAAAGGAAGATAAGCAATATTAATGTAAATTAATGGGAATTATTGCTTTAGTCGTCATAAGTAGCTGAGTGTTTTTTATTTGATGTGTTACTTGATTTGTCTGCTTGCTGCATCAACTTAACGCTCAGTTAACCCTGTTAAGTTTCACCTTGTTTAAAAACGTTAATTCAGCGGGTTTCTATGCACGTTTCTAGTGAAGTCAATTAATTTGATGTAACGGTGCATGGTATGTAAGAATTATAATCATTAGTCTTTAAATCCAGCCATTAATTAATTTGAACTTTTAACACTCGTGGTACATTCACACAGGTTATTTTAGACTCTTCCCTGCATGGGCATGTAACCCTCCAGTTTGTTGCACCCGTTTGAGTGGAACAACTTTATAATTTATGATGTGTATGATTAATTTAGGTATAATGAATTTTGTGGTTTCTGAATTAATTCAAGTAACAACTTCACTGTTGAGAAGCAAATGGTTTATTTCTGTTAATTTCCTCACATTAAAGAATACACACTCTAAGCTTTAAGCAATTGAATTTAAACGGACACATCCCAGCCTAACTAAAAATGCAACTCATTTAAGAAAGGTTCAGTAAGCAGGCATATAAGCCCATAATACATCTGAAAACTGGGTGTTGTTTTTTTTTTTGGACCCACTGAATCCAGAAGCCACAAATATAAACATACCTGTTACCGGCAATTTGTTATACCAGCATATTTGCATTAATCATTGCAACAACAAAAAAGAAACATTGTTACTGCACCTTTTCAATGTTTTCCATGCGATCCAGCAGCTTATGGGTAATGGAGTGCAGCTTCAGTAGATCCATGCCATAGAAGGAGCCCTCCAGCAGCTCCAGGATGGTGGAAAGCTAGAATAATCAAGTGGATTCCGTCAAAACGGTTTACCACTTCAAGACATGCCATGCGTAGAAAACAGAAGATCTATCCCCAGCCCATCCGAACTCTGAGTCTCTGGTTATAATGTTGGACTACCATTTCCTTAAGTTGATACAAAAGTAATATCCACACCTAGTGATCCAGGCCTCTCTAGAAACTAACAGGCGGAAAAGACAGCAGCCTTTAGCCTATTGGCACTTGAGAATTGGGACTTATGTACTGGGGGGAGAGGGGGGGATCTATCTATGCATGAAATATGGACCGGAAGGCACTTCACCTTGACATTCTCTTTTCCAGCGTCTCTAAGTTTTTTCAGCCTGAACTCTCCCTCACATGGGTTGACCGCTGACGGAGGCGCGATGCAGGCGCACTTGCACTCTGGTCCAGATGTGATGGTCTCCACGGTGTAGAAGTCCTGAGCAGCGGCGGTCCCGTCCTCTATCCGCCGGCAGGCGCTCCTGCTCAGGGGTCTGACAACACATTTACACCGACAGTCAGAGCCTTCCGAGAGGGCTTTCACTTTGTCATAATCACCCAGCAGCTACAAAGAGAAGAGGACGGATGTATTTTGCACCACGCTCAATCAAAAACGTTGACATTTTTACGCACCAAATGATGAAATGTCCATAAAACATATGAATGAAAGAAAAAAAGGGATGTTTCCTCCTACCTTAGAGAGGATGCTCTCCTGGCCATCTATCTCCTCTTGCAGTCTGTCATTTTGCTGTGCCTCGCTCTCAATTTCTGACCTGGGATCAGCAGTCCAAGTCTTTGGCGCAGCAGAGCCCCGCGGAAAGAACGCGCAGCACATGACGATGCCAATGCATAACCTGTCCATGTTGTGAGGCTCACGGAGAGCACCGAAAGGAGAAAAAATGTTTGCAAGTATGCAAGCAGGCACAGCCTGTCACAAATTACTTTAGCTGGCAAAAAAAATTCATATCCAACTTCTGGCTCCAAGATTAGAGAGGTGTATCCAGAAGAGCCATAAAACAGCCAGATTACGCTTTATAGCGCCATGTCATCTTGCTCATTGTCAGTGAACGCTTAGGCTAATTTGGAGAGCAGAGGGAGCGTGCACTCTGGGAAAGAGCAGCCGGCATCTGCACATTCTGCAGCTGGAGCGGCGCTGACAGGAGGCGGGCCTGAGTCCACCGGCAAGGAGGAGTTGAACTGCTTCAAACGACTTATTAAACATAGTGTGAGTGCAGCAGTGCATTTGATTTAGTCCTGATGAGAACAAATGCAACCTTTAGCCTTATCTGGATCTTTCTAAGAGAATTAACTTGAAATCAAATGGTTCTAAAGAATATCTGGAGGTCATATAGAGAGAGTAGCCAGTTCTCGGTCATCTCAAAGCAGCCCACTGAGCACCCAGCTGGGGCTTTGCTGCCCTCCAGCTGCAACAGTGTTCACTACAATAACAACAAATGAGGCATTTGAATTGACTTGTTTATTCAGACTTTAAGGCACATTCAATGTATACAATTATTTTCTCATCAAACCCCTTCCTGTAGTGTGATATATGTCAATGTATGTATAAAAAGGAACATGGGGAGTTCAGTTAAGACATGTGGTGCCGTGTAGGTTTGAGAATCGCGGAAAAGACATTTGTCATAAAAACAATTAACCCTGTTTTAAGATACCATAAAATGTATTTTGTAAAATCCACAAAGCGCCCAGTTGAATCATCTTGCGATTTATCCATAATTACATTTGATCAAAGAACTACAAGAATAAAGCACCACAGCCGGGGGGTTTTCACAATCAATGTCCACAGATTTCTTTTCTTTTTCTTAACATGTAACCCATATCATAATCGGCATAATATTAATTTCTACTTACTTCAATATATTATATGTAAGAAACCATTGGCTACTAGCTCCAGAATGACCAGAGTCAACCAGTGAGAAATCTGACAGTAGTTAAGACTAAAAGACTAAAAGTTCCAACAAGAGTGAGCATTAAAGTCCTTGCACCCTTCATTTTCTATCCTTTCCTCTACTGCCACAGGCAGGATGAGGTGAGAAATACGGCTCCACAGTCCCCCGTACTTATCAAGGTCCATCCTGTCAAAAGATACTGGACGGCCATCCGAAAGGAACTTCTTCTGTAGATGGTCGTCCACCATCTCCTCCACAGTACTCAAACGAGTCTCGGCGGGAATCTCCTCTTCGTCCCCCAGCAGTACTGTGAAGATCAGACACGTCTTCTTGTAGGCGGCGTTCTCGTGGTCGCAGTAGCGATAAAAAATAAGGGTGGAGCCCGGGGGCAGCTCTTCGAAGCGGTCAATGACAGCCACGGGTTTGTCTCCTTCGAAAGCGCCCTGCAACTTTCTGTCGATGTCCAGTTTGACCTGGTCGCTGTCCTGGCCGGCTTTGCTGGCTCCATCGATGTGGAGGACGGAGGCGTTGAGGGCGGACGAGAAGGCGGAAGCCAGCCCCTGAGCCAGGCAGCGCAGTGTGGTCTCAGCTCTGTGGCCTGCAGTCAGGATCAGACTGACTGGCTCTGTGGGCTGGGCTGACTGGAGGTGCCTCAGCAGGTGGATCTTGCTCCTATTCCAGAGCTCAGCCCGCTGGTTAGGAAACTTAGTCTTTACTTTTTCCAACTGCCTGAGGAAGATGTCTATTTGCTGCAGATCTTCTTTCTGAGGTGGAGACTCGGGTTGGAGATGCGACGCCAGCAAGGCAACAACTACCCCCAGTGTACCTAGTATCAGGTATATTCTACTTCCTATGGAGAGAAGGCAAAGGTGTTGTCTCAACTATCAGTAACTCATAAGTTATTTATAATTGTGTATCAAGTGATACACAACATACAATGTTAGAGAATATTGGCTAGTAATCACCATGACACAAAAAAGAGACAATATACGATAAAGGGATAAATTAACAAGAGTACCTCCTTGATTTCCAATAGCCCCTGAAACTGCATGTTGAGCATCAGTGGAATCCTGAGCTGTAGGAACATTTTCCTTTCTCTTTGGGAAGTTGTTATCCTGTAAATCCTCCTTTGGGCTGCTTCCATCATCTGACCAACGGGAGAGGAAAAAAACTGGTAAACTAAACTATATAGACACCCTAACCGCTGGAAAACACTTGTACAACTACATATTCATGCTCCCTCAATTGCTTCCCACAAGTGAGAACTGTTGTGTTGAAAAATATCCACTAGGCCTGCAAGAATATTAGTTATAAAATCGCAATCTCGATTCACCCTGTTCACAATTTAATTTTTAAATAACTTTGTTATGAAGATAGTTATTATTACAAAAAAAGCTTAACTGTCTGGGATTCTCATTTAATTTTACGAGCCGACTGCATCACTACTTTCTTCTGTGAGTTTTAAACATAGACTGTATAAAATAGGTTTTAAAGTGCTCCAGGCGCTGCGATGCTCTCCCCTCTCTCCGTTGGAGCCTCTGTGTTTACAGGCTTGTGGTGATGAGCAATGTGCTATAGGTGCCAAAAAATTCTATGTGTGGTACTGCCAGTTTGTTTTGTTTTGTCATAGCTCATGTGTGCAAAAAAACATTACACTTTGTGAGCAAAAAAAATCGCGGCAGAGAATTGTGATATTAATTCTAAATTTAAAAAAATGGTGATTCATATTTTCCACAGAATTGTGCCGGCCTAATGTCCAGTGATTGAAATTTCAGAAAAGTCAGACTCACCCTCTCCTGCTTCAGTGTTGTTAGGGCCTTGGGTTTCTTCATTATGTCGATTTACTTGATCGTCCTTTCTGACACCCAGGGCTGGTGGGCTGCTTGTTTCTGGTGCTTTCTCCTCCTCCCCCCCGGTGTGGTTTTCCCCTGATAACATTACAACAGTTTAACTTCCACAACAGCACAAGCGTCAGTGTCTTCACAGTTACATTTTAAGTGGGATTTAGAAAAGGTCCAATGCAATGACAACTGCCTTTCACCTCACAGTATTAAAGGATAGGTCCACAATTTTTACAAAGGTAAACCTTGAATGTAAAACAAAATGAACTACAGAAAATGGTGTGCTATTACAGGGCAAAAAATGAGGTTGCAAATGTAAATGAGCAGTTTGTGGCAAGACCAATATTTCTATATGGAGAAGATGTTTAACGGTGATGGCAATGACTTAAAGACTAGACTAAACTAGGCCATGCCTGTTAGAGAGAATAACAATAAAACCTTTACATGACTTAAAACTGCAACAAATGACACGCGTCAGAAATCTGTAGGAAGCTTTTCCAAAGTCAATAAATATAAGTGGCCTGGCTTTAACAAGTGTGATTAGTATGGCTTGGTATTGTTCAAAAATGTTCGACACCGGTACCAAATACGTGGATATCAGTTGCTGAAGAATACTTTTTTTTATTTAAAAAAATGAATTAGAAAAAAAGAAGTAATTATAACATTGCACATAATAGCGCGTAAGCCCTGTCTCTGTGCGTAATGTAGAGTTTTTCCTTTTTTGCGGTACCCCAGCCCTAGTGAATACAACCGATAAGGTTGGAATGACTTGTTCTAACACTTAGACAGGAACACTCACTGGGGATCTCTTCAGCTGGCGTGGTCGATGGCTCATTCCCTGTTGTCTCTCTCCTGTAATCACCATGACCTCCTTCATTAAGGGACGCGCTGATCTCTTTCACCTCCCACGCGGTTTCTTCATCTGAGGGTGAAGACCCTTCTGGAAGAGGCACCGTCTTCGTTTCAGCTGCATCACCGTCTGTAGTAAAAATCAGGTGTCCTCTAAGTTATAGTCTAACTGAACGACGAATGTTTCATTTTCAGCTTCTAAGTAACCTATTTGCATTTCTATTCCAGGTTCTGGAATATGCGCAGATCAATTAGCTTTTGCTTCAACATACCTTTTGCATTACAAGATAATTTACGATAACTTTAACTGAATCATTGTAGGTGGCACATTACATAGTCATGCATTTCCAGACCTTACACTACAGCGCTGCAGATTAAGGTCTGGCCCTTCCACACATACATTCCTAGATGGGAGAAAAAAAACGTGGCTTGTTTGCATTTCTTTAAACCAATCCCAATCTTCTTGGACGGCGTTAAGCTCCGATTGCAGCAACGGTTGCAGCAACGGTGGATCTGCAAAATGTTCTCGGGAAGGAACTAGTTTTGGTGGAACAATTGCACCCCGCAAAAGAAAATGTACAAAATTAAATAAAGTTAACTGTTCACACAATACAGTAATGTGAGCTATTTAAATTAGCTGGATACATGACCTAAATAAACCTAATTTGCTTTAACTAGTGTATTGCTGTGTGTATTTTGTCCATAGAAAATCCCCACCAATCGATCCCAAAACGTCCCAGTTAAATAGTAGTCTTCACAACTTGCCTTTTTTAAATTGTAGCTTGCTAGCTCCAGGTTTGTTGTGGTTTACCAAATATTCGGCGAACAAGACTGACAAACTACAGTAGGAGCACAGCCAAATGTCACAAATTTGGGTCCAAATCATAGACAAGAATGAACATACAGTAAATACACAACAAATCTTTTCTGGACAATGAGAGTTTGCCTATGAAAGATGGTTTGATGGAAATGGCAGAGTGACATGATGAAATGATGGAATCAAACTTATGACATTATACTATATACCTACTTTGAACGTTAGACTGCTCCACGTCTTCACCATCGTTGTGAGTCTCTCTGTTTGTGGATGCAGACGATGAAGCTGAATCTTGTTAGGTGAGACAGAGACCATGTTTGATCAGGACAGTAGATGCAGAACCACATTCGGTAAAGACACATTGAATGGTTTACTATTGACCTTGCTTGCATATCAGTCTTACCTACTGAGAGTTGCTGCTCTTCCTTTGGAGAAAGACCAGTCTCCCACTGTTTTATCTCAGATGATGAGGCATGAGCAATATGTGTGAACTGTGGTCCTTCTTCCTTGCCTTCTGATTTAAAAAAAAAGAAGAAAAAAAAAGAAGAAGACATATTGTAATTTTAAAGCACTGCTGTAAATGTTTTGTATATACTAGTCCAATGTAACCAATTGATGACCCTTTCCCATTGTGTTTCCTTGCTGAACTGCAGTGTGAGTGTGTGTGTGTGTGTGTGTGTGTGTGTGTGTGTGTGTGTGTGTGTGTGTGTGCGTGCGTGTGTGTGTGTGGGGGGGGTTGTAACACAAAGAGGGAATTTCACACTAAAAAAGGCCCAATAGTATAATTTTAAAATAGACTAGAAAAAATGTGAACCTCCCCTTTAAGGCCGAACACATTGAAAATAGCAAGGGCATAAACACGGTTAAACAACTACTGAATACAGCACTGCAAGCAAATGCCAATACCATAATATGACTGGAGGTCAGTTTGTCTGACATATAATAATGTTGCAGTGGATAATGACATAGGAATACCACAAAAACTACAAAAAGCCGCTGTAAACAAAGCAACCAATTACGTGACGTGGAGGTTAAATGCAGGATAAGTAGCGGCTAGCCTGTGCACACTGCAATGATTTGGCTTTGCAGATTTGGCTTTGTTTTGGGCAAATGATTAATAAGTAATATGTAATTTTGCATCTATAAACATCCACACAAAGCTTACACCTCTGTTAACCAATTTACAAAAGTAAACCTTGAATGTAAAACATATGGAACTACAGAAAATTATGTGCTATTACAAGACAAAATAAGATGTCTGCAACATAGCAATATTTGTGGTGTTTGTGGAGAGAAAAATATTTCTACAGTACATGGAGATGATGTTTAACGGTGATGGCAATGACTTTGTGGAAACCCCACCTCATTACACAGACCCAACACACCACAAACACTGCATGCAGCATACAGTAAATGGACTTTAACACAACACAGTAAACTAGGCCACGCCTGTTAAGAGAGAACAGCAATGTAACCTTTACATGACTTAAAACTGTGACAAATGACACTAGTTCAAGAGTTAAAGCTTTTCCAAAGTGAGGAAATATAAGTGCCCTGGCTCTTTAACAAGTTTGAATACAACCAATAAGGTTGGAATGACTTGATCTAACACTTAGACAGGAACACTCACTGGGGATCTCTTCAGCTGGCAAGGTTGAAGGCTCATTCCCTGGTGTCTCTCTCCTGTAATCACCATGACCTCCTTCATTAAGGGACGCGCTGTTCTCGTTCACCTTCCGCGCTGTGATAACTTCAAGTGAATGATTGTAGGTGACACATTAAAAAATAGATAAAAAGACTGAAAAACCACAGTAGGAACACAGTCAAATGTAACAACTTTGGGTTCAAATCAGAGACAAGAATGAACATAAATGCACTACAAATCTTTTCTGGACTATGAATGTTTGCCTATGAATGATGGTTTGATTCATCATATCAGAGTGACATGATGAAATGATGGAATCAAACTTATGACATTATACTATATACCTACTTTGAACGTTAGACTGCTCCACGTCTTCACCATCGTTGTGAGTCTCTCTGTTTGTGGATGCAGACGATGAAGCTGAATCTTGTTAGGTGAGACAGAGACCATGTTTGATCAGGACAGTAGATGCAGAACCACATTCGGTAAAGACACATTGAATGGTTTACTATTGACCTTGCTTGCATATCAGTCTTACCTACTGAGAGTTGCTGCTCTTCATTTGGAGAAAGACCAGTCTCCCACTGTTTTATCTCAGATGATGATTCGTCTATGCATTCTGATAAAAAAATTTTTTAAATCAGTGCTGTAAACTATGCGTATATACTAGAACCAATGTAACGTTAACCTATGACCTTTGTCATTGGTGTTTAGTACCTGTTGTGTGGTGGTGATCTGGGTCTTGCTCTGCCATGTCTTTGGATGGGGGCACTTCACTCAAGAGATAGCTAGTTCAAAGCTGAATAAAAAAACATGTACTGTTTAGCACTTGTTTTTTTATGCTAAGACCCGAGGACATGTATTAGTTTTGGAGAAATCATCGTCACATGTTTAAAGTCAGTCTGTCATTTCTCTTAATAACAGTCTAATTAGCAATGGTTTGAAATAAAGAATAATGCAAGGTTTCCGATTATTGAAACTGTCAGCACATAAAATAATTAACTTAGCTACTATTCAAACTCAAAGTTGGAAACATTGAATTGTCTGCTTATAGTTATGTTAACGTTACCTTTGCTAAATAATATCTTAGCTGAATTTTCTGTGCGAGTAGACACTGACTTCTACTCGCACAGAAAATTCAGGTACTACAGACAGCAGCTAGCAAACAGAAGATAGTAGTTAACGTTAGCTAGCTAACGTTACTAACTTAGCGCTGCTCAGAGGAACCGAAGCTAATAGCTAGCTAGATCATTACATAAACAGTTGATTAGCTAATGTTAATGTTACATGCCAACTAACGTTAGCTAACGTTAAACGTTAACGTACAGACAAGAGATGCTACAGACAACAGTTCGCAAGATAATACATGATTTTAGTCTGTAAGGACTGTCTTCGTGTACCTTAAATAACATACACATATGTTGAATAGTTATTTTAAATTAGTAATTCTTACCAACGTACCCTTGAACTCATCGTCGTGGATAATATGCTTCCTTATCAGTTTCAGTTTCTTATCGCAAGCGTTTTATGCTTGGATGTTTTGGGTTACTTGCGCTGCACGCAAAATTGCGTTTCCTAGGAAGCCGAAGGTATGTCCCGCCCTACTCTGTCCTTGATTGCCTAGTACTCGTTGCCATCATTGGTTTGATTGGTTAGGTTTAGGCACGAAGAGTGAGATTGGTTAGGGTTAGGGTAAGAATACCACGGTAAACCAATCAAGGGCAGAGTAAGGCAAAGTAGGGCGGGTTATGCCTTTGCCATCACACACAACGTACTGACAGGACGGAACGTTCAGTAGTGCGCTTGTTTCCGTGGAAATCATTTATTTTCGAACAAGAAGGTTTCCTGTCACAAAATGGTTCCCCTAACAACTAACTATAGCTAGCTAGGGAAGTTAGTGAACACGATGTTTTCTCGTATTGTTTAATTTATGTTTCTGAAATCGCTCAATTTATTGCTAATCTAAAAATGAATTCCAGGGTTTCTGAAAATACAGTGTCTCGCCCGTTGAGACGATCGACAAGGCAGTCATCGGGTAACGTTAACCTTAAAGGTAAGCAAATGTCTAGTAGCGTTAGCTATCTTAGCCATCGTGCTAACGTTAGCTGATCTAAGATCACTTAAAATTTAACGACAAAAATAATGGTATTTCTGCTGTAACTAACATTAGCTAACATTAGCTGTAGGCGATTCTCAGACTAGGAAATTGCGAGCAAATGAGCCGTAGCGTTACGTTAACCCGTAGGAGTTCTTTAAAACTTTATTTAACCTAACGTTAACGTTAGAGTGATTGACACATGCCGTTTGCTAGCTAAGTGTCAATGTTTTTTTGTAAGGTGCAAAACAAAACAATTACGAAAGTAATCGTTATCACTTGAAATCGTAGGTGTCAGGCGCCCTCCAACAATGCTAATTGAATTTGTCAAAAAACAAAAACTGAAAATTACAAGTTAAAAAAACTAAACCTAAAGTAATGTAAGTTCAAATATGACGTTAACGTTAGAGATATATCTAACGTAATACATGTGGTACAACGTATTAGGACAGTAACGGCACATGAATAAGCTGTATGTAAACAGGAATGTAGATAATGAGAAGTAATACATACGTAATTACTAACTATAATAATGTATTTCTGCTTCTTTAGTATTGAGTTTTGAAGCGACGCCCAGAGGTCCTCTAAAACGGACCAGAAAGGGGTTAGAAAGCCAAGCACCTTTAACAGCGGTCAATGGTTCCAAAGATGTGGAGACTGGCTTAGAGGATGAAGGTGGCATGCTCTAAGTGTTTTCCTAGTCACAACCACAGTTAACCCCCAGTCTGTACTATTCAAGGTGGTGTGAAAAACAGAGCCTTTTATTTCTCATTTAACAGATTCCCCTAGTAAAAAGAGCAGGCTCGAGACTGGAGGAGCAGTGGGCGGCAGTGGTGATAAGAATGAGACTGAGATGGATGTCCAGGAATCATTTGAAGATCTGGAGGAAAATAAAGATGAAGACCAGGAAATGGATATTATACCCGATTCCTCTCATGTCACTCATCAACCAAAGGGTGAAAGGTTCCAAGGTCAGGGCTGCATCTAATGAATAATTCCATGATTGATCATGTCATGCTTAGTGATTTTTGTAAATCATGTAATGTTATAAGAACACAGTGGTCTGTGTGTACACCAAAAGCAGATGTTATTAAATCATAAATTACTTACTTAGCTATTAATTAGCTATGCATGCAGTTGCTATGTGGAACCTTAGGATACTGTGATTGTTTACCTCAAAAATAACCTTGGATTCATAAGACTTCTTGCCACCATCAGATCTAATCAAAGGCAGTTTAGCGTTTTTATTTCAATCAAGCTCTTCTCTCTTCATGAACCAGGCGCTTTTGGAGATATGAATTTATCCCCTCGTGTAGTGCTCCATGAATGCTGCAGATCCAGTCATGCTGTACACGAAGATGCAGACTTGATGAAAACCAAGACAGGTAGGAAAAAGCTTTAGCTTCATTCTGCATGGGGATGATCACATCAAGGAACGAATCATACAGTTCCATATTGTGCTTGTTTGTTTTCAGTTAAACCATCAACAAAAGGACATGTACCCCCCCCCAAGACTACTGCGCAAATCAGACCACCGGCAAACCGACATGATGTCCCGATCCCTAGCATGGCTGACTACAAGAGGACGATGGAGGCCAAAGCTAAGACCACTGGTATGGTGGACATTTGTAATTTAAAAAATTGAATTCAGCACCTGTCCAATAGATTTACATACATATAAAAAAAGGACCTGATTGGGGGCGGTGGGACCCGGGGGTAGGCAGGGCGCCATTTTTTGAGGTTTAGCCTGATGAAAGGGGCCCCAAGGTTCGATCCGCCCTGTGCGATTCCCCCGTCTTTCCCCCTTTTCCCCCCTTTCTCACCTAGCTGCCTGTCGAAAAAGGGCGAAAACCCCCAAAAACAAATCTTAAATTTTAAAAAGGCCCTTTTTTAACTTTTAAAATTTCTCTTCACGATAGCTCTTTGGGTAGCGGGTCCCCAATGATAGGGGGTTTTTTCCCCTCGACGCCCCCCCCCCCGGGTTCAAATCCACCTGCCCCCCTTTGGGCCACCCCCCCCTCCTCTCTCCCCCCTTTATATTTTAAAACTGTTGAAAAATTAAAGGCCTAAAACCCCAAAAAAATCGTTCATTTTTGGGTAGGGGAGAAACCACCATGCCCCCATGTTTCCCAAAACCCGGAAAACCCCTAACAACCCGCAGCGGTCAATAACTTCCAAAACCAAGAAGAAACTTTAAGCAAAAAAAAACAAGGTTTTACCTTAACTGGATTTAATCTTTCATATCTAATGTTTTCTGTGCAAGACATTGATTAAAGAAATTTTTTCTTTTTCAAGGGAGAAGAAAAACCAAAGTCAAGAGAAGTTGGATATTCCGCCAAAGGGAACTAAAGTCATTTAAATACAAAAATTCCCCCACCCAAAAAAACATTTTTGCAATACTACAAAAAAAATGGCCTGGGTTTTTTTTCGGATTTCCCGTGGTTTTAGGGTTGGTTCTCCCCTTTCGCCTCTTTCTGCCGCTTGTTGCTGGAATTATCCCCGTACCAAAAAAATGCGGATGGAGGAAGATCCCCCAGGGCTTTAAGGCCAAAAGTTTGCAAAACAGTTATTCTTCTTGAGACTCAGTTTCCTAGTCACGGCGAGTTTGGGGAAAAGGGCCAAGATCCACCTGGAGAAGCATCTCAAAAAAACCCCCCCACAGGCCATGAGTCTGTATTCGAGGCCAAAGAGGAGATAACACGCGGCCTCCAGGCTGGCCTCCTCCTTTCGCTGCGCTCAACGCCCCCGTCCCCACATCGATGGGCCGCAAGCGGCCAGGCAGCGATAAATGAAGTGGGCATTGACGGCCAGTTGCGAGACCTTTGACGGAGACAAACCCTGGGGTGATTATCGATCGAAGAGCTGCCTCCAGGCTCCACCCTTATTTTTTATCGCTACTGCGACCACGAGAACGCCGCCTACAAGCAGGTGTTCTTGTTGTTTACTGTGCTACTGCCTCAAGATGAGGTCAAGGGTAATTCTAGTCTGAAGGAAGTGGAGGAGATGGTGCAAGACCATGTCAAGGTAAAGCTGGTGGACTCCAGCAACAAAACTGGCTTCAACGAGATGGACACTGACAAGTACGGTGGACTGTGGAGCCGAATCTCCCATCTTGTCTTACCCGTGGTGTCTGAGAGGGAAGTAGAGCAGAAAGGATGCTGATGAACCCAGCTGGCCATCAAAGAGGATGTCACAATACCACTTTGGACCAGCCTGATCCTCCTTGCCACTGGGCAGGAGCTCTGAAACCGAGAACATGTAAATATAATGTGCGTGTTGTTATATTTTACATATATATTTTTGTTCAAATGTTTAAGGTTGTAATAGTCTCTTTCTGATGAGATGAGTTGATGAGATTGTTCTCAAACTGTCTAATGTTGATGATTTAGCACTGAGTTTGTACACATGCGTACATGTACAGGCTTTTGCGTAACGATGTTACAGTACACCATCATTCCACTTCCAAAGAAGGTTATGAAATGCATATTCTCGCGCAGATTTAGCATACAATAATTGGATTGATTTGTTTTCTTCTTCTGTACCATACATCTGTATTGACAGCATGTTCATCAGCTTTTTAATCCATCTAAAATGAGTTGTTGGTAAAAGATCAGTATGGATTACACTGGGAACAAAGAAAACATGTTTTATTTTCTGTAGACATCTTTGTTTCTGATGCAAATTCATATTTCTTGTTTTCTGTATCGAATCTCAACGGATGGCTTACTTAATGTGTCTGTTGACCGTCCCCATGGAGATGTGTGTTCCAATTGTTCATTTAATTCTATTGTGTGCACAATTGGTTTTGCACTAAAACTGTATGCATTATCTATATATCTATACAAGAGTGTGCTGGCTTTTATTAAGAAATATTTTATATTTTTAGTTTTTTTCTGAATATGTAAATTTCTGATGTGTTCTCTTTTTCCTTGATTGGAATATTTTTTGATAGTTGTGTAAATATATTGAATATGAAAAGCTTTGTTCTTTGCACCTGTTGTCAAGTAACCACTGAAATGTACTTACGATGTTAGAAACATACAGATTTTCACCAAATGATTTGGATTTTAAAATTAAATATTACTAAATATTATTCAGCAAGTCACGTGATGTGCCTTAAACACCCATTTGGAGAAGTGACTACTTTTCTTGACAACTTCAAAACCCAAACAAGGTTTCTTGCAGAATATTTTGTGAAAATTAATTTAAATTTCAAAATACAAGGAAGTGTTTTTTTTCTGTGTTCATTCCTCTTGTGTTATCGTTCTAAGATGAATTTTGTTTTGCTCATGTGAATGTGTATATAATTTCAATAAAGATTATTTTGATAACTAGAAGAGTTAATAATTAATGTAACTTGTGGCTCGAGGACTTTTTTTTTTTCTCAAATGTAATGAAGCCAAGAATATAAACCTGCGTTTAATAAGTAATGGTGAGAAGGTAAAAGTCCAACACCTTGTGTACAATATCCAGTCTGTAACCAGGAAGTTCCAACTGTATATCAAAGCCAGAGTTCAATCATTGACTTAGAAGTTATGAGGTATGACTCAGTTCTAAAGAAAACATTTATGGTTTCAAATTATGAAGCAAGAGTTCATGACTGAGCTACTGTATATCTTGTCTACATGACTTTAAAAATGTATTTGGAACGCAGCTGTGTAAAATAACTAAATATTTGCTGTGCTTTTGTTGACAACGAAAGGAATCATTGTCATTGTTGATCAAGTTTAATAAGGAGCTAAGAGAATTGATTGGTGGATTGTGTTGTTCACTATTTTGTTAGATGTAATAAGAAATGTGTTATCATTTATAAATCATGCCTTGCTGCAGAAACATGACTGTGAACATTAATAGTTCAGTCATTTTTTTACAGTCACAGCACATAAATATTTATTTAAATAACCTCAAGAATTTAGTGCATTTACATGGTTTGGCTTGTGTATGGATATATACTGTGTATATATGTATATATATATATATATATATATATATATATATATATATATATAATGTGTGTACATATATACTGGATGTATATGTCTTATTTTATCTTAGCTTTGGGGCCTTCAAAAAGTCCCCTTACGGACAGAGATGCCAGTTCATCTCCTGGGCACTGCCAAGGTGCTCTTGAGCAAAGTCCCCCCCTTTCCCCAACTGCTCAGGGCGCCTGTCCAGCATTCGCAGCCCACTCACTGACACAAGGACCTGAGCATGTGTGTGTCTTTCAGGCCTGTGTGTAGTCTTGTAATTTCCCCACTGGGGATACATACAGTATAAAATAAAATAATTAAATACAAATTAAACAAATACAGTATTTCAGCTATATGAAGTACAGCTAGGCTTGTTTTTCATAAGAGAAACCCATTTCACATAGTTACTCACTGATGGCGTGATTACAATAAAACATGGATGTGCCTGGCACAAGGAGGTGTATACACTGTAAATATAGGTGAGTGTACCTTCAGCAAATATTGACATTGACCTTGGTTAACTCTGATTTAAGTGACATGACCTCATTTGTCAGAACTTTCTTGGAAAATGAAACTTTTTTTCTGATGTGATGCATTATGTAAACACTGAAACGTGATGCAGTCTGTTTACTCAAATGGTTTGTGCCCATATAAAATTAGACTTTATTATTATTTTGAGATTGAAATCAACATACGCAACACCAAACATTTCAATATCCTTACAAAAGCTACTATTTAGATAGAGCTAGATAGATTCATTTATCACTGGGTGGAAAGGGGGAAATTTGCAGGTCACAGCAGCAGTATACGAATAAACCACAAGGTACAGAGATTAGTTCAAAAACAAGTGTCATACTCAAGTACTAATATCAAAGTACAGTTAAAGTAATTGTGCCTTTTTAGGCATGTGCATGCATACAAGTGCGTAAATTGCAGTAAGGAATCTGAAACATTAATAACTTAAAAACAATGCAAAAAAGTACCAACACACCAATCACAGGCCTACATTTCCTGACACCTAAATATCCCAACAGTGACAGCTACAGCAAAACACAAGTTTCCCACGATGAGGATTACGTAGACAGCAGTAACAATTACTTCTGCAGCACCGATCTTCTGAAATTCAGAGGTGCAGTGGTTAGAAACAGAAATGAACTTGCATCTTGTACATGTTGCCATGATGTGGATAGGCTCTCACCATTTTTCTTTGTTTCCTCCATCTATCACCCTGTCTTTGGCTCCCTGTAACAGAATATAGTAACAAATATTATTTTGTTCTTCACAAGAATCCATGCTGTATTTCATGCATATTAGTATTACTCACACAGTACTATACTACAAATCATTCACCTATTTGGCTTCTCCCCAGTATTGCTTTACTTTGGATACTGTTCACGGAAACCCAAAGTAAAAACAGGGAAATCCATATTGTGGAAGCGACCACCACTTTCAGAAGCCAAGAGTCTTTTATGGTATTTCCGCACTTGTCAATCTCCAACACACCAACAACGACAACTGCAGCTGTGAGTGAAAAATATTTGGAAATAAAAGAATTACGATAAACAGGCAATGGCAACGTGAAGAGAAGAGAAGATGTGAGCAGTGACATTAGTTAGCTAGTCTCTGTCATTTCATATTTTGGAAAATGTGCTTGTTTACATTCTTGCTGTAAGTTAGATGAGAAGACACCTTAAAGATAAAGCTACAGCCAGTAGCTGGTTAGCTGGCATTAGCTTGAAGGCGGAAAATTGCGGGAATCGACCGGGCCCCAAGGAAGTGCGCCAGGCTTTGAAGCAAATTGAACATAGTGGTCAAGTGCTGGAATTGCAACACCACGTCTGTCATGTGATGGGTAGACTCATAGACTTACACGTTAATAGGCACGTCTGCAAATCAGTGCATACAATTTTCTTTAGCGCCACGACCCCTGCAAAATGACTCATTTCACCATCAGAATTTGATCTATTTGGTCCACCAACATTTAAAAAAGTCTGGAAGATCCGGACAAGGGCACCTGGATAGCTAAGTTGGTAGAACTGGCGTCCATATATAGAGGTTTACGCCTCTCAGCAGCGGGCCCGGGTTCAATTTTGACCTGTGGCCCTTTGCTGCATGTCATGGTTTTGGCTCCGTGATGGGTTCACGTGACACCTTGAACGCGGTACTGCAGTTCTTCTGTGTCAAACGCCAAGCCTTAACTAACAAGATATACAATGTTAATTACTGAGTTTTAGAGGTGCTGATTGGAAGATTTTGTTACGTTCAGATGTTCCGACATTTGCTGACTTGGGCGGATGCCAAAATTTACCCACACGTCACGCACACTGGGAATTAGCCTTAACTCTCAGCAAGAATGCAAATAAGCAAATAAGCATTGATTTAAAGACAACAAACACATTTTCTCAAAGAGAGAAATGAATGCAGTACAGTTTACTTTTTTAAGATTAAAATCAAGTGAATCTCCTTACTTGTAAAAATCACATGGATGATGGAACACACTTTGACAGTAAGGTTGCAGATGTCCTTTCTTGAAGAAAACAAAAGAGCAACATAAACAGCTGAACAAAGTGTCAATGGAAACATCAAGTGAAATATTAAGGCAGAATAAGAGAAAGTGGAACTCACAGTTCATGACTGGGTCCAAATGGCAGACACAAGATTACCAGCTTTATGAAATTAAGCACTATCGCCACACACACAAGAGCAACGAGAGTAACCTAAACATGCCCACATAGACACACATATTGACACATGCACACAAATATAACCTCATAAAGTTCAGAAATGCGGATGCAGATGTAGAGAAATGTTGAACAATAAATATCATAACTCACTTTAATGGAATCAGCCAAACAAAACAAGACCACAGCCGTTATTTCAACTGCCGCACAAAGCAGACAGCACAGTATCTTTAACACCTACATGAGAAACAAAATGCACTTCAAATAATCTTGATACACCCGTAGTATTTATTACGTTTGTACACATAAGCACAGGGTACTGACTGAGCCTTCAAATGCCATGTAGCACTCATATAATGCCGATTTGAAATGATTGTCTTTACATGGGATGTTACGTTTAAAAAAAGCTAAAATTACATTTTTTAAAGACATAAAACATTTCACAAAAAAAGGTATATGCACAAACTGTAAGCAAAAAATGCAAATTATCACTCATCAGATGTAATATGACATTCAAGTTCCTTACGATTTTCATGAAATTAAACATTATTGGTTAGGCATTCTGCAAAAGGCAGATCATTTAATGGCTCTAAACTCTGTAACTCTGTTACTTCTCTCTATAGTTTGTATTGTTAGTGGCAGGGTCTTCCCTGCACCAGGGACCACTGAGAACACAAGCCCCCCTACTCATGCCTTACCTTATTTAGACGAAAAGATAAGGGTCTGCTGCGGAGGGTAGTCGCCAGTATATCAGACAGCTCCTTGGGGTGGGGAGTGAGAAAGAAATTAATCTTTTGGTGCAATTTTTTTGGGTAGGACTATTGTGTAACTGCATTTACTGGGTGACATAAGTTTAGAAATACCATACCGTTTCCACTACCACCAAAAAACTGTCAAAAATCATCCCAACAATGGCTACTCCCTGAATATAAATCAAGAGAAACAGCGAGGAAGGGTGTAAATAAAAATGTTAAAGTTTATATGTCAATAAACAGTATATACTGTACATATATATATGTATATACATATAGTTTAAGTTTATATAGTTCATAGATCTTTGCACAATGTCAAAATACCATAATCAAATTCCACTCTGTGTCCCTGCTTACCTGTAATAGGTTGAACATGATTGGCACTTGAGTTGTCATGCTTGTCTCTGCAGTACTTGGCTTTGCAGTATCATAATCACTTGTACTTGTAGTACTTGGTGTTGTAGTACTTGTCTGTGTAGTACTTGGCTTTGTAGTACTTGGTGTAGTAGGATTTAGCATTGTAGTACTTGTGGTAGTACTTGATGTTGTAGGACTTGCCTGTGTAGTACTTGGCTTTGTAGTATCATAATCACTTGTACTTGTAGTACTTGGTGTTGTAGTACTTGCCTGTGTAGTACTTGGCTTTGTAGTACTTGGTGTTGTAGGATTTAGCATTGTTGTACTTGTGGTAGTACTTGATGTTGTAGGACTTAGCGTTGTAGTACTTGTGGTAGTACTTGGTGTTGTAGGACTTAGCGTTGTAGTACTTGTGGTAGTACTTGGTGTTGTTGATGGTGGGGTGGGTGGAGGTACATAATTCACATCCATTGGTTCCCAGAATGTATCATAATTTTCAACAAATGTGGCTCTGAAACATGTCAAACAAACACAGATGTTAAGCTCAATCATTTAGCTCTGCATTGTAATGTTGACTTCAGGAGGTCAGTCAAAGTGTATGAATACCTGAAAGTGATGTCCGTGTCATCCGTTTCCGGTGCTTCCCAGTTAACTCGGATCTCGTCCTTCTTTTGGTTGTTCTTGTGACTAACAGCCGTGCCCTGAGGAGAGACACACAGGTAAACGCAAGTGTCACATCAATGACAAAGTTTAATAAGGATTTGACCTTAAATTTCTACTTCAAGTTCAATGAAATGTGCCAACTAAAATATAAATGTAAAGCGTGTATATTTAATTAATTAATTCAATGCACTCATTACAAATATTAATGATGAAATGGGATGAGTGCTTACAGCTAAACCATTGCACTTCAGGAGTCTAGTTCGTGCAGGCTCAAGCAGGGTGAATATTCCTACAGGAGAGCCTCTCTGTTGAGCCTCCAACATAAATCCCTCAAACATTCTGGATTGGTTACTCCGGAGAGTAACTGGAAAATAGTTTGGAGAATCATCGGGGTGAAGGGGATGGGGCAGAAAATTAAAACAGATTAGTGATAACCTTACACTTAGTGAAGGACCACTGCAACAAATGTTGATAGTGATAAACAAACCTCCAGGAAAAGGGGTCCGATAGTCTCTGTACCTGTAATAGGTTCTCCCTTTTTGCCCTCTTTGTAGACGATCTCAAAGGGCAGTTCAGTGTTCTGAGGATTGATAGGTGTCCCACGTATTGTATGATGAGGTAACATTGAATCACACACCTCTGGGAATATGCCATCTCCATACCCATGCACCTTTGTGATGATGTTTAGGCCAATCAAAATCCACAACCACATCTGTAAAACAAGCTTTCTTTATAAACATGCAGTCGCTGGGGATAAATAACCTTGACCTGAAAACACCATTCCAGCAACATTCAGCTGATGCGTTGGTACCATTAGTATCATTATAGTTCCCTAACTTTTGAACAATGCAGTAGGACAGCAGCATTCCCACAGTGTCCCAATATAAACGCTCTAAAATGAAAGTCAGCTCTTAACATCAAAGCAATTTGTTGAATGCAAATGCAGTCTGCCAGAATATACAGCCAAAACAAGGACTATCACACTCAGAATCACTCAATGTATGACATGTGTATGTAAAATCCTTTAGGAAAATAGGAATCATTTAAACAAAATTAAGCCTAGAAAGTAAATAGCAATCATTTAAAAAAAAAAATCTCTCTAACTGTTTCATTCAAATTCAAACTGACCTCACAAACAGACCTCAGGGGCAAATACATATACAAAGATTGTAACAACTCTTTTCTCTTACCTTAAATTATTTTTCATACAATGTCCAATACCATGAAATCAAAAGTCACACTACAACCTTAGACACTTAGACCTTAGAATTTGCTGTTTAAGTCTTTTTAAGAAAAACAGAAGAAAGCTCAGAAATGGGTCCTCCTTCTACTGCCAGGTGTTCAATGTGTGCCAGGGAGCTCCACAAACACTTAGCAGACCAAAGAAGGAAGTAAGAAAGGGCAATATAAGTATACGGCTTGAACCTGCCCACACGCACAGCTACAGTTAATGATAAAGAAAATAAAGTTTCCTTTTACTGCTGATTGTTCTCGTTGTAACATCAGGTTCCTTAATTGCTCCATCTGTAGCACTACTGATAGCACTACACACAACGCAGATCCAAGTCTGCAGGGCAAGAGGCAAAACAAAAATACCTGTAATAAATACCTCAAATCAAAATAAATATCAATTGAAAATCAATCCAAAATGACACATGGAAAATCAAGTGTGCTCAGTCCCTCGAAAGGTAATGTAAATGTGTATGCTCTCAAGCCAGATACCTGTAGATGGTCACAAAAAGCATGGCGCTGTAAAACCCAGAGAAGAAGACAAAAGTCACAATTATGCAGAGTGTTTCTGAAAGCATAATAACGATAACAGTTATTACTATTAGGTGTCTAAATTGAAGTGTATGACAAAGTAATGAGTGTTTGAATGCAAATCAGCAATGTTTCGTGCTATACTGCGTAGAGGGTCTATTTCCTATAACAACTGTTGTTCCGTTCTGCCAGCACACAGATGTGCAGGTCAGATTAGTTCTACAGTACAAAGACAGCATTGCATGTTACATTACTTTTTGTTATTTTTACAACATTTTTCTAAATTTTTGTTACTTTTAATGTGTGTAAGTTGATGTCACATGTAAAACATTTCATCTCAGGTTTTACATGCTGCTCTTGACCATAGAAAGAGATGTCTAACGAAAATAAGATGTCTTCTATTTCTTTTTAATAGAAATAAGCCTATACAGTTTGTTGAACATGTAAATTTGCTGTTAATGGGTACATTCTACATCTACGTTGGGTAGAGATGCAATGTCACATTTGATTGAGATCCCAACCATTTGCTTGAGGCTTATAATGGGGAGAAAAACAGTCATTGTGGTTTCAATTGCACAGAGGGATAAAGACGAGCAAATATCTTGACATTGCTTTTTACTTGGTGGGGGTACGGTGGCCGACAGGGGCAAACGCCCTGCAACTTCAGAGAACACATGCAAATAGACAAAACACAAGCAAATTAATAAAACAACTTCAGTAATTTGACAACACATGTGCAGCATTCAGCAAACGCGCTGCATATACACAACACAAGCAAATACATAAACACAATGCAAATAAAAAACCATGCAAAAAGAAAAGCACACAAACCAAGAAAACAAAGGCAACACAAAATGCTAAATTCTTATTACACAACAGAAGTTCTCCAGGCCTCTAGAGGGAGCAGCTAAGTGGAACAGCTTCATTTGCTTGTGCTTTGTCTGTTTGCATGTGTTTTCTGAAGTTGCAGGGCGTTTGCCCCTGTCGGCCACCATTGTTGGGCCATTAAACATGTTTACAAAGTTTAATTTTGATCTGCAAACCACTTGAACCATGACATTTCTGTTTTGGAAATATATTTATTAGTTTTCCCTTTAACAAAAAGTAGAAGACGGATACATTATAAAATCCACAGGAGAGAAAAAAAGTACAATCTGCCAGCCATTATCAACTAGTACTTGGGCGCCCAGAGAGCTCAGTTGGTAGAGCGGGCGCCCATATATGGAGGTTTACTCCTCGATGCAGCAGCCGCGGGTTTGACTCCAACCTGCGGCCCTTTGCTGCATGTCATTCTCCCCCTCTCCCCCTTTCATGTCTTCATCTGTCCTGTCAAAAATAAATGCCTAGAATGCCAAAAAAAATAATAATACATATAGGACAATTGCTTCTTCTTTAAGCATGGCATGACCAAAGACTATGAGTTACGGTACCTGTTTCTGTCTTGCATTAAAGGCACATGGCTAAAAAAAGGGCAAAAGATGTGTAGGGAAGGGGGATGTATGATTTGGTATAATTTTAAGTTTTAGTGGTCTTCAGATATCTTTCCACTTTTCATCATTGATAGAGAAGATGCCCCTTTCCCCAAAATGTGAAAATTTTCTAATTAAGTTACTATTTTAAATTTTAGGCAGGACCATATTATTTTAAAAATGCTTACAGTAAAAAGGTGTTAAAAAATCCCTTTTCATATTAAAAAAATTTGAAAAAAAACATTTTAAAGTTGACAAGTACACAAGGCAAAAACCCCCCTGAAAAAATGAGTGGGAATTTAAATGAAATCATGCCCACTCCCCTGGACTAAAGAACCCTTTTTTACATGCCATTTAAATAAATCAGATTCCTTTTAAAGTGCCGGGGTAAAAAATGGAAAAAACCCCACTGTGAAAAGGTTTAACACAGACACAGGCACACAGCAATACACATAAAGGCTCAGATTTTAAAATTAAGGCATCTTTCGCTTATTTTTTTAATCGTAAGCAGCAGTAAAAGCAGGAATATAAATCAAACAGAAAAAAATAAATGATCCAAGGGAGAAAGGTTGCATTTACCCGCGTTTTTCGTCTGGACTTTGACAAAAAGAACTTCGAGCGCAGTGTTTAAATGATCCTAAATTCACAAACAAAAAGCATAAAAGACAGGGTTAGGAAACAGTGGGAGAAAGAAGAGCGGCACAAAAGAAGTAGTCAAGCTTGATACTTGTGTCACAGGTATAACGAGTTGGAACCACATTGTTGGCCAAAAATCTGAGAAAAATGACCACATTGTACGGCACCCAACCGAGGAAGAACACCGCCACGATCCAGAAGACTAACTTCACTGCTCTGTTCTTTGTCTCTGTTCTTGTTCTTGTGATTTTCCACAGTATTTGAATGTAGCAGAAAGCCATCACTGCAAAAGCGACCAAGAAAAAAATGTTCTGTTGGTAGATGTCAATTCCTTTCCACTCAGTGGCTTCGTATTCACAGCCCATGGAGTGTTTATCTTTGTGGTGGATCGGGACAAGGGTGCTGTAGAGCAGGGAGGGCATGGACACTCCAATACTGACTATCCACAATAAGAAGGACACATAAACTCCAGTGCTGCGATTGAGTTTATGTGTGCTCCGGCCACAGAGAGGGTGCACCACAGACAGATACCTGTAGATGGTCATGATGGTCAGGAAAAGTATGCTGCTGTAAAACCCGGTGAAGAAGACAAAAGTCACAATTTTGCAGAGGACTTCTGAAAACAACCATCCCCAGACGTGGTAAAATGCCCAGAAGGGGAGACCGGTGGTGAAGACGAGGTCAGAGATGGCCAGGTTTAGGATAAAAATGTTGGTAAGAGACTTGAGGTTTTCATACAAAGCCAGGATTACAAGGACGAGGATGTTTCCCACAAGGCTCAGTGTGATCACAACCGAGAAGAACACGGGAATGGCAATGGATCCAAACTTGACCACCTCACCTTTTTCACAGACTTGATCCACATAGTCATCATCATAGTCTGGGATGTATTGGCTGTCATTGAAAGAGTCATTCATTGCTGTTCAACTGGATCCTGTAGAAGACACATAGAATTAATATGTGCATTATGGTGGGCTAGTATCAGTCATTTCACTGTATAATGAAAATCAACAGCGACTAAAAAAGAGTGATAATGATGAATATCTTTTTACAATAAAAGTAAGTATATAAGGAGGATGCACTTAACGTCATGTTACATTGGAACTCCTTTAATAGGAGCATAATAGTATGTTATAGTGTAATGTTACTTTATTGTATGAAGAAAAAAAAACTGACTTACCCCTTGCTTGATGGGACTGACGTTGGATGTGACAGCGTCTGTCTACTCAAGCCTTAAAAAGAAGTAGCTTTCATAGTATCGTGACAGGCAGTGTTTTCTGTTCCTTGTTCTGTTAAGAGCTGTATACAATGTCCTCAGCTGAACTGGATTTGTGGTCGTGGCTGCGGTAACGCTTTTTAGTAGTCATCATTGACAGATGGTAAACTGATGGTTGTCATTCACTTATTAGTCATTAGTTATTAGTCACCGTCATTTTACTAGGGGGTCAT
The DNA here is from genome assembly GCF_008692095.1 of Etheostoma spectabile. Lineage (NCBI taxonomy): Eukaryota > Metazoa > Chordata > Actinopteri > Perciformes > Percidae > Etheostoma > Etheostoma spectabile. The sequence goes on from NC_045741.1 coordinate 35,120,060, forward strand.
GCCATCACTTCCTAGACTTTTTGTTCTTCTTTACACTGAAGAAAGTTCTTAATAACCTTAGGGTTGTTGTCTTGCGGCAGAAGAAATTTTTGGGCCAATTATACGCCTCCCTGATGGCATTGCATGATGGATAAGTATTTGCATGTATTTCTTAGCATTAAGGATATAATTAATCCTGACCAAATCTCCAACTCCGTTTGCAGAAAGGCAGCCCCAAACTTGCAAGGAACCACCACCATGCTTCACTGTTGCCTGCAGACTCAATAGTGTACCACTCTCCATTACTATGGCCAACAAACTGCCTTCTTCTTCTTCCGCTAAATATTTCAAATTTTGACTCATCAGTCCAGAGCACCTGCTGCCATTTTTCTGCACCCCAGTTCCCATGTTTTTGTGCCTAGTTGAGTCGCTTGGCCTTGGCCTTGGCCTTGTTGAGGTATAGCTTTTTGGCTGAAACTCTTCCATGAAGACCACTTCTGGCCAGACTTCTCCGGACAGTAGATGGGTGTACCTGGGTCCCACAGGTTTCTGCCAGTTCTGAGCTGATGTCACTGCTGGACATCTTCCGATTTTGAAGGGAAACAAGCTTGATGTGTTTTTCATCTGCCTCACTAAGTTTCCTTGTCAGACCACTGCGTCTGCGATCCTCAGTGTTGCGCAACTTTTTGAAAATGTACTTATAAGAATTGATGCTGGTTTGAAGGCAAATGGTAGTAACACCAAATATTGATGTGATATAGATTTTTCTTTTGTTCACTCACTTTGCACTTTGTAAATTTATAAAAATAAACAATCGTTATTTATATTTTTGAAAGCATTCTTAGTTTACAGCATTTTTTTTACACCTGCCTTTTGCACAGTACTGTATATACATATATATGTATGTAGATCATTGTTTTATATAATTTAATGAAGGGCAAAAATGTATAATTGCTTTACCAAGCATTTAGTATGAAAAACATCAGTCATGACTTTACTACAGTATCGAGATAATGTTTATAGATGATTTACAAAGTATTTATTAACTATTTAACGATGTATTATAGTCATCTGTTGCAACTTTACAATAACCATCTGGACACTGTTTATAGACAGTTTACAAATCCTAGTAACCCTTAACAAATTGTTGGGAATATCTGGTCCATCTGTCTATGTAACGTTTATTGATTGCTTTAAAAAATGGTTTCTTAAAGGTTTACAAATAGTTTTTTAACTATTACTCGATACCTAATATAGTAAATGATGGATATAATGTGTGTAACAATAAACTGTAAATTTACAGCACTACTAATATTTTATTAATTATAATTGAATTGATTGTTAACAAAAATTACGGTTTGCAAACAGTAAAGTGACAATTAACTATCAATTCATCATCCATTAATGATGATTATTTACCGTGGTTGTTTATTTGGACCACACCTCTGAGAATGGAAATTTGCCAACTTTCTCATCAAAAAACAAACACTGTGAAGACAGTGTCTAGGCAATTTCCTCTTACCTGTAGTGCTATTTATTAATCTATATTGTTTGGTGTGAGTTGCCCAGTGTTGGAGATATCGGCTGTAAAGATGTCTGCATTCTTTCAAATTTAATGAAATTAGATGGTACTCAGCTTGTGATGCTCAACAGCAAATGTCTCTTTCCAGAAATCATGACCCGGTTACTCATGATAATCTACAGACCTGGTTGTGAGCAGTTTTTATGTAAAATTACTTTCTTTCTATCAAACTATACATGCCAGCTGCATAATCATGCAGAAGGAAGAGGAAGCCTACTCATTTAGCCATCTATAGACATTAAAAAAGGGAAATGAGACATGTAAGAGATACCATTTAGTGTTACACATTTATAATATCTGTGCACTTCTTTAAAAGAAGGGTCACAACTGATGGAGCAGATTTTCTCAAACGATTTGTTAGTTATGAAAATTACTCTACATTTGGTCAAGTTTCAAAAACATTGGATTCTACGTTTCCCATATTGCAACCAACACCATCTTTCATTAGACCTTTCCTACCTAAAAAATGCCAATGTCTTTTAAACTCCAAGTTTGTGAAACAGGCTTTTTAAATTTGCAGTCTTCAAGCTCAAACTGAGAGTGTGTTTTCTTAGACTTTCTGTAAAAAACTAACTGTCACGTGTTCTTTGATTTGACGAGGACGATGAGAGACTGGAGTTCCAATGGAGAATTAACAAAAGGTCATGATGAAGATGAAACGACAAAGACAATAAGACACAAAACATAGTAACACTGCAGCTGACAGCGGACTGTATCGTATGTATGTTCCATCTTCAGAGACACATCAAACAGCCCCAAAACATTGTAAGTTTCAGAATTATATTGTGGTGTCTGTACAACAATGCTGGATGATGTGTTGAAAGAAAGCCGCCTCAACACTGTTTCCTGATTATAACATTTATTGTATCAAAGATTCAGCTTCAATTTACAAGCTTCTGCCGCAGCCTGGAGAGTGCTAACCCAATGAACACACACTACCTTTCAACACCTTAGACATACTTTATATAGGATATGTTAAGGTCACATGATAGATAACATGTAGGATTTTTTCTATGTGACAAACCAAAGATCACATCCAAACCATCACTTTTTAGCCCAAACAGCCCTTTCAAAGTTCACTCCAACTCATGACCAAAAGACAATGTAACCCCCCTTGCATCAACAGTATTTAATTTGAACAGAACCTGATTCAAGTTACAAATCATTAGATACTACAACATTCCCTGCCCCTGGGGGCGGTTCCTTTTCACCAGGTGTATTTAAACCCATTGTCATTGATCCGTCTTTGGCATGGCAACACGTTGAGCACATCTCAGTGGCCTTCTTTGCTGCCTGAGAAAGTATAGGTCACAGCTCCAACATGCATGTTGGGGGTTCCTCCCGGACACAGATCAAAAGCTATAATGTAAATGAGAAATTCTAACAAAAATACAGTTAATCAACATGTTATTGTCTTAGCCTAGTCTAAAACACCAGGGGGTTGGAGACAGAAGATTACTTCCTGTTGTGTAGCAAAAGGATTATTTCTATATGTTAAACGCCAGACTTGACCTGATCAACAATTTTGAGAAGATTGGGTTTATGTTAAGTAGTGGAATGCTAATTAAGGCTATCAGTGTTGGATCAATCTGGCCGCAGAATACAGGCCTACATAAAAGAGAAATAAATTGTTTGCAGAACATTGTTTTTAACTTTTTAAAATACACAGGCTATTAGTATCAATCTCCATATTTAAGTGTGAAATCCGTTGAGTGTCCTTTCCAGAAATGAGACCTCAGAAAAAATGTAACAAATGATCTATGTGAAATGTCAGGCTATTTTTTTTTTTAAACCTTTTTAAGTATATGCTGCACACAGTGTTTACAAATCATAAAAAGCATACAGTATACTTTAAAGTTGTGCAACAGACAGCAACAAAGAACTACAGGAACGAGGGTCAAACATTTACTTCGTGAATGTAATCACATGATTCCTCTGTTTACTCTGCTACGACAACCAAACTATTCAGCTTCAGGTTCCCGCCTACCAACCTCTCGCTATTGGTTGGTAGGCTACATGTCGATTTGTGAGTGGATGGCACAATATCAATCACGACCCTTTCAACATGTTTGTATGCACACCTGGATTGTTATGGACTTAAGTCATATCTGTTAAAGTATGTCAAAATTATTATTATTTTCTTGTTCTTTTACTAGAAACTATGTACATACGTTTTATATGATCTTAACTTATCGTTTCTCGGTGATGTCACGGTTATTTAAAAATGTCTTTCAAAGAACCACTGTTCAAAGCTAAATATAACGTCGCTGTGACAGCTAACATTAGCTACAAAAAACACAAAATTCGTCAGTTTGAGCTCGAGCTGCCAGCTATATGCTATATTTTGTCGTTTTTCCCGGTGTTAGAAAATTAATATTAGTACTGTAAGAGCTGGCAGTTAGTGTTATAAAACTGTTAACAAACTGTCAAAACGTTAAACAAAAAGTGGTTTAACGTTAGCTAACGTTACTTCTTTGTACTCTACTAACGTAGTAATATAACGTTAGCTAGCTAGGTTGTTCCTGTAACTTTACATTGCCAAAGTATAACCACTTTCATAACTTTATGACGTACAAAATATTCATCGCATGCTTTGTTTACTTCATAGCTAACAGGAGATTCCAGGAGGATGACACAGTAGTAACATTAGCAGTTACCAGTAATAGCTGCAATAAATAGCCTACTTCCTCTGTTTTCAGTTTAGTTGGCACTTCATCACAGAGGTGACTCATCTCCATTGTAATCATGGCTGCCATAATTCGTGGTTCTGGTGTTTTATGTGCATTGGGGTTGAAACAGCATCTCTCCCCACAATTTCAACAGATGTTGTACTTGGAACTTATTTAGAAAAGCATAGGTCTACATGTTGTTCTACACGTCTCTTTTCTCATGGGTAATGAAATTAGATTTAAGTGAATAATAAGTCTCAATATCTTGTGAGTAAAGTTAGTTACAATTAGTCTAGTTTAACCAGCATCCAGCAAGAACCACATTCCTTTTACATTAGGCAATTTTCCAGCACACTGTGCTTGTTTGCTGTTAAATATGGAAGGTGACCAACCCACATACTTTATGGATCAACTAGATGCAGTGTCCTGACCCGAAATTCAAAAAGCAGGAAAATTGCCTATTTTGTTGTTTCTATAGTGATCAAGCCTTTAATATTATACTCTTCAGTAAATCAATATCAGATACAATGTACTCATCATGAGAACTCTTATTACGAGTTCTCACATTTGTGTGTATCAATTGTGCTTGTGTGTAGCCACACGAGAGTACAGTATGCTAAAGCATTCATGTCCATCTTTTGTTCCTGATTACTTCTGATTCTCTGATTCAGCAGACTGGATGTGACCCTGTGACCCCTGGTTGCCAGGGAGAGAGCAGTGGGGCCATGGCTGCTGGGGCTACAGTCGGGGAGAGCCAACTCCAGAGGATTATCCGAGATCTGCATGGTACGCCAGCTTTGTGTGTGTGTGTGTGTGTGTGTGTGTGTGTGTGTGTGTGTGTGTGTGTGTGTGTGTGTGTGTACTTGTGCTTGCTCGTTTGAATGTGTGTGAATAGATTCACGGCTGCAGGCAGTTGTTGGCTGACATGGTGTGACCAAAAAGAGGAGAAAGAAGAAACATGATGTAATGAAATTAGTCTCAGCATCAAGTCTAAGTGCAATTTTCACGGCTGGAACTATCTGACCTTTCCTGACCATCGAATCATTTGCGTAAACGTGCATCTGACCTGATATCCCTGAAAAAAACATGTGGTGGAAGCCTCTGTCAGCATGCAGCGAGACAGAGAGTGTGTACTGAGGATCCACCCATCACGGGTGTCCTTCCAGTTTTTGCGATGGATACGAGGCAAGTGGTTGATTTACAGACTAGGTGTGCTTAAAGAGGATAGGGGATGGAAAGAAAATGGAAAAGCATTGGAGATTTAGGCACCAGAGCTGTTTGTGAGTGAGTGTGTAACCAAAATGCACCAATTTCTTTCAAGGCCATGTGACCTATTGTAAGGTCATTTCTAAGGAGATGAAACATGTATATTACATATTTTCTAAATTAATGTAATTAATGACTAGCTGTTCCTTTCTTTTTAGCCTAAAACCCGTACCGGTGAGGCGCATGTGTCTTTGCCACCTGCTTGTTTGATCCCTGGTCAATAATCTAAATATATATATATATATATATATATATTTTTTTTTTTTTTTACATTTTTTTTTTTAATTTTTGAAACGTGAATTACAGAGGCTGTTGCAGAGCTTGCAAAGGAGTACAGGGAAAGTGGGGAGCCAATCACTGATGACAGTACCAACCTGCACAAATTCTCCTACAAACTGGAGTACCTTCTACAGGTGTGATTGAGTTTATCTTGCCACACCTAACCCAGTAAATCCAAACTACTTAAGGAACATGTGACAAAATGTATAATTAATGACATGCCTCAAAAAACAATCTATGTTCAACATTTTTTTGTTCCAACTGCATCTATTTACTGTTTGTATCTATCGTTCAGTTTGACCAAAAAGAGAAGACTACATTTCTTGGTACAAAGAAGGATTATTGGGAATACTTCACTGACTGTCTGGCTAAAATCAAAGGAGCCAATGATGGGATCCGCTTTGTCAAATCTATCACTGAGGTATGACACCACTAACAGAATACTGATTACATACTGATCATAATATCAGATAACTCCTTAAAACATTAGAGAGTAGGCCTACTTTTTTGCCCTCCACACACAGTGACTCAAACAGGTTTTTACTCCACTGACTGTCTAATCTCGTATTTATTTATTTATTTATTCATTTATTCATTCAGGACAATGCACATTGATGAACAAGCACAACAGTACACGTAAATGTGCCAGATTGTAGCCCAAGAGCTAATTTCCATCTGCAGTCCAAAAGGCAGGTTGGAGTTACAGAAAAAAAGACATAGGATAGTCACATTTAGTATATAAAGACAAGAAGAAACAAAACAAAAACAGGACAATTCATTAGTAAAAGTTAAAATAGAAACACAAGTTAGCGGTGGTTACACATTTGGTTAGCTCTAAGCCACAGCTTTACCTGGCTCTTAAAGAAGGCCAAAGTGGGATGCTCCCTTATAGTTGGGTGTTCCATAATGCACTACCTTGAATAGAGAGTGCATTATGGTTGAAGGAGGTTTTTCTGAGAGGAACCTCACAGCCCCTGTTTACCACAGCTCTGGTGATCTGAGTATGTCTATATTTATAAACTCCAGTAAAGGTGGCGCCAGGCCATGTAGTACTTTATAAATCAAACACAATGAGGAAAATTTACAATAATTATCAAAACTCAATAAGTTATATTTCTCTAAGATATTGCAATGATGATAAGAGAGAGTTTTTTTATCCAGAGTCTTAAGCGCCTTCATCATTGTTCATCTTTCTAATTTTACATCAGTGGTAGGAATAATGACAAAATAGGGCTTGTTGCATTTTATGTATAACCCTCTACTGCATTACTTCTAGAACAATTGAGATGAAAACAATATTTTAGATAAAATGATGAATTCTCATTGACTTTGTAGTTTTTGACATGTGGGACATCCCTGCAGTTTGAGTGTGAAGTTAACTCTGACTAAAGGCTCTGTGTAAAACATTGTCTTCTTTTGCTTTGATAGCTGAAGACATCCCTTGGGAAAGGACGAGGGTTTATTCGCTACTCCCTTGTACATCAACGACTGGCTGACACCCTGCAGCAGTGCCTGATGAACCAGAGGGTCACCAGGTAAAACTGTCAGATTATGATCGGCTTTTGTTGAAGTGCATGCAAACTGGTAAGAAAATTTAGAAACAGTATTTGTTTTTGGGTTTACAAGAAAACACTGTGACCAAAAACAAGCTTTTCATTTCCTTATTTGCACTAAAACAAAGCTGATGTGCTGTTGTACTATTTTTACTTCATTTTCCCTTTCTGTTAAAGTAGTAGTTAAAGAACAATAACTGAGAAGAATGAAGTTACTGTTTTCAATGATTTACCAGATATCAAAATGGGTGTATGTGTAGAGCCCTGCTGTAGTATTGTACCAAATACATAACTACAAGGGAAAATCGTAACCGTAAAGAGGAATACAGCTGTCATTTGGTGCCATTAACCCTTTTCTGGTTTAGATGCCACTTTCGTCTTATAAGTGTCAAAATGTGGGACAAAACTTACTTAAGACACTATTATTGCTTCTCATTGTCCCACTATGTCCTGTTATGTCCTCTCCCTCATTTCTCTTTCCACAGTGACTGGTACTACGCAAGAAGCCCCTTCTTGAAGCCCCACCTTAGTGTTGACATAATCAATCACCTGTACGAACTCAATGAGGTCAAGTTTGATGTGGCTTCCAGAGGACACGATCTTGATGCCTCCTGGCCCACTTTCGCAAGGTAACAAACCGTGAAATTGAAAATGAAAATGTAGCGCATATAAAAATATCTACAAGTTATTAGAGAAACAAATGTCTAAATACAGCCATTCCTTTGCACCTGCTTTAAGTACGGTATCAGGTGTATTTTCTGATCAACAGGAGGACACTGGGAAGTGCAAACTCACCCGGGCACATGTGGAAACCACCCAGTCGCAGTTCCAGTATTAACAGTCTGGCCAGTACCTACTCCCAGGTAACACACTAATACAATCCGGTCATTTTATCACCATTTTCAAAAGGATTGCATGATGTTCATCCCTATTCCTCTCTTTCTTCCCTTTTCTTCTGGTTACTTGCCACCACCTAGCAAGCACACGAGTTCCCCTCGAGCCCCGACTATGGTCAGGGTCTGCTGAATGACCTGAATGAGTCTCTGCCTGCCTGCACCGAAGACCTTCGTCTGGAGCTGGACCAGTCAGAGCTAAAACAGCGAGAGCTCCTAGATCAGGTGCAGCAGCTAGCCGAGGAGGCTGCTGAGCTCAGGAGCGTAGTTGTGCAACTCCAGAGGCAGCTGGATGCCTCCCTTGCTGCCCAAGAGGAGCAACAAGGCTTGCAGGGAGATATTAAAGCTCTGCAGGGAAGAGAAGATACCCTGTCCAGAGAGGTGGAAGCTCTTAGGACTGGGGAAATAGCCAGGGAGGCTGAAATACAACTGTTTCAGGAAAAGTTGGCAGCTGCTGAGGGGAAGAACGTAGAGCTCCTGGCCAAGTTGGATGGGGTTCTGAATGAGAAGGGCCAGCAGGCTACCAATTACTTTGATTCAGCTCAAAAGATACACGACTTGCTGGACAAGTTAAAAGAGGCAGAGAGTGGGAAGATGGAAGCTGTAGCTGAGGCAGAGAAGAAGAAGAGACAGGCAGAGAGGCTAGAGGATGAACTGAGAGTCAAGGAGGCAGCTGTAAAGCATGGCGAAACAAAACTTGAAGCATTCGTTAAATCTGCATCTAATGAAAAGGCCAAGTTGGAGGCTAAAGTGGAGGAACAATGCAGTGCTCTTAATGAGCTGCAGGGGGCCTTGACAGTGAGAGAAAAGGAGGCAAACAACCTACAAAGGCAACTGCAGGACCTCCAAAGATCTCTAGAAGAGAAGGAAAAAGAGGTGGAGGAGGTGAAGAGGAGGGCACACCTAGATAAAGATGAAATGCAGAAGAATGCCGGTGGTTTAAAAGAGTCTTTAGAAGCAGAAGTCACTGCCCTTAAGGAGCAGCTAAAGAGGAAAGAGGCAGAGTTTACCTCCAGCTGCAAGACACTACAACAGCTAGAAGCCAAGAACCAAAGCCTGACCACAGAGCGGGACAAACTGACCACTAACCTTGTTGAGCTGGAGGGTAACGTCAAAGAACAAGTCAATAAGATAGAAGACTACAAGACGCAATGCAGCAATCTAATGGAACTAAATAAGAAACTGCTGACCACAGAGAAGAGAAACGAGGAGTTAAAGAAGGAGATGGCAGAACACAGAACAGGGCTTGAAGCTGAGCTAGCAGCTCTAAGAGCTTCTGAGAAACAGCTTCGCGGCCAGCTGGATGATACCAAGATGACAGTGGATGAAAAAGAGAAGCGGTTGCGTGAGGACAACCACAAGTTGGATGAGAGTCTGCAGCAAGCCACCATGGCCGCAAAGCTCTCAGAGGCCACATCAAAGCGGCTAGAGCAGGAGAACCAGAGTCTGAGAGAGGAGCAGGACACTGTGAAAGTAGCTCTTAGCCGCATGCAAGCTGACCTGAAGAGTGTTCATGGGCAGATTGGAGAGTTGGAGAAGAACTTGGGAGCCTCACGCAAGAATGAAGCAAGCCTTCAAGAACAACTCCAAGCCAAAGAGGCCCAGCTGAAAGATAAAGAGAAGAACTTTGTTGAGCTCCAATCTAGGCTAAAATCTCTTGAGGCCAGGGAGAAAGAGCTTGAGATTGCCAAATCTGATGCAGAAGCAACTTGTGCTAAACAGACAGAAATGATTGAAAGGGTTCTCTCTGAGAAGCAGGCGATGGAGAAATCTCAGCTGGAGAGGAGCATGGTCCAAGCAAAGGAGAACCAGGAGGTGACAGGCAAACTTGAAGGCCAGCTGGAGGTGTGCATGAAAGAAGTGTCCAGGCTCCAGGCAGAGACCTTGGACCTCAGGGTGCGGCTACAGAGGTCTGAGGAGCAGATGCTAAAATCACAAGCACAGCTGGAGGTGACAGAGGCCCAAAGAGATGAGCTTAGGACTCTGACTGAGCATCTGAAAGCCCAGACAGAGGCACTGAATCAAAGGCATGTAACAGAGCTTATGGAGAGCAAAAAGAAAGAAGAGGCTTTGGTTGAACAGTGTGATAGAGAAGTATCCGCCCATGCCGAGGTGTCTATCTCTGCGGCGGCTGTCCGAGAAGAGCTTTCCACCCTCAAGGCAGAAAATGGCAGGCTAGCCTTAGAAAACAGCGAGATACGTGATGGTCTACATAGGGCAAACACAGAGATGGCAGAGCTTGGGATGACCATTTGTAAGCTAGGTGCAGAAAAGGAGAAGGCTAGAGAACATTGGGCAGAGGACGCTGCCAGAATCAAAGAAATGGAGAAAGAGTTAGAGCGACTGGAAGAGAGCATGGACGAACTACAGCTGGAAAATAACAGACTAAGAGAGGAGCTGACACAGAAGGAGAAACTTCCAGAAACTGTCATGGAGCTACAGGAGCAGCTGAACCAAATGCAGAGCGTCATTGACTCAAGACGAGAGGAGGCGGACGCCGCCAAGTTCCAAATGAGCTCGGAGAACATGAATCATCAAATCCAGATGAAGGTCAGAATATGTTATTAATGACTTGTATTACACTCAAGATATGCAAGTTATTTTGCTGTACTGATTCTTTGCACCATAGTTTTTAGTTTTTGGCCCAGTTTACACCTGGCATTAACACATGATCTGTATCTGAATGTGTTATTTCGATAATGACATCCAATCCATGGGTCTTTGCATTTATCCTTGATGTAGATTGGGATGCCATTTTGTACAGACATTCATGGTCTCCAGAAGGTTAAACCTAATGACTTTGGTGATGCCCTGACTTTTCCTTTAGCACCACTATAAGATTGACGTTGTTGGTTCGGAGTGAAATGTCTCTACTGGAAGAGACGACTACTACTGGAATACAATTTGGTAAAAAACCCATTGATATCTCTCTCAGGAGGAGTTATAATAACTTCGGTGATTCCCTAACTTTTCATCTAGTGCCATCATCAGGTCAAAATTTCAATTGGTATAATAGTTTACTATTACTTTGGTTTATGACTTGTGAAACTATCATCCCATCCGTTTTAGCGTTATGTTGTGTTTAGAGGTAATTAGCTTATGTTAGTGTATGCATATAATGTATTCCTATCCTTTTCTGTTTCTGTCACATTTCAGAGTGTGAATGAGCAGCTTGACAATATGAAAGCCCAGCTGCAAGAGGAGCTGAAGAATGTGTCCAGCTTGCAGGCCAAAGTGTCTGAACTTGAGGTCTGTGTCCTGGTTACACAATAAGTAGATACATGGTGGTGGAAGATATAAAAATAGACCATCATCAACGAAATGTGTGATGTACTCACTTTCAAGTTTAAAAAAGCAAACAAAAATATAATCAAGAGAAGCCTGTAGTTAGATTGCATTCAAAAGTGCAACATCCTATTATCATCAGCACCTTCATCATTAACAGGAAGCTACACACCGCATGGGACATAATAACCGGAAGATTGTTTGTTTAGTGCTCATTAACAGTAGATAATTATATTCAGGTCTCTGTTTTTTATAATGAGACACAATGATTGCTTGAGCAGTTTTCCTTGAATACAGAAGTTAGAATAGATATATGAAAATAATTGCAGTATAATGATCCTAATCCAGTTGTTAGCTCAATGAAATTTGAGGGATGTGTTTAAGATTTAATTGAGGCTGGGTCACTCCAAATGTTATTGGATGTCCACTTGTGCACCAGCAACAGTATTTGTGTTATAGTACAGTACTTGAAATGCATTGAATTCATCCTGCATTTTGCAACAGAACTTAGACAAATTTAAGAACAAAATTGGAACAATAATTGAAAAGATGTTAAAAACACTTTTTTTTTTTCTAATGTGTATTTCTACGCATGTTCTTATAATGTTTAATATAGGCTGTAAATGAGCAGTACTTGCAGCTAACTGGCGAGAAAGATTCTCACATCACAAAGACAGAAACAACCATTCGTGAGAGTGAGAGCGAGATTCAGCAACTGAGAGCTGCATTAACCAGGTGCGTTTGTGACCGATGATACATGTGAGTTTAATTTTTTTAAAAAGAGCCACAGACTCATTATCCTTGCGCTTACTGTTCTTTAGTGCTGAAGAAGCACACTCGGCTATGCAAAAGGTCAGCGAGGAATTGAAGCAGAAACTCAACACAACAGAAGCTGCCAGTCAAAGCCAGTTTCTGAGGATGACCGCAGAGATTGATGACCTCAACAGAACCAAGACCATCCTTGAAGAACGGCTCATCGAGCTTTTAAGGTATGATCTGTCTCTATTACAGCGGTCAGCGGCGTCATGGCTGTAGGTTGCCACAAGCGTAGAGTTTTTTAATGAAGAATGGGTGTTAAAGTTCACTTGGGAGTGTGTGTTTTGAATTGATTTTTCCGATAAGAGCTGTTCTCTGATGTTATATTAGACGTTAATAAGAGAAAATCAGGTCTTTGGAGCAGGATCAGGGAAAAAAGGCTTCATTGAATGATAACGATTTAGTAACGTATCATTAGTGTTTACTAGCGTGACATGCAGCGATGTTTCTGTTGCCTCTAATGTCTGTTTTGGAGCATCAGAGAGAAATGCAGACATTTAAGTGGCATTGTAACGGGGTACTGAAATCCCTGTTGGTATTTCGTCCGGTAGATAACGGGCATAAAACATACAACTTCAAAACTTCAACCTAAGAGAAATGTAGCACAATATGGATGTGAAAGCAGTTATAAATAGCCTATGTGACAATAAAATTGGTTTTGGTTAAAAATCAACAAATAATCGTGATAATTAATCATGATCTCAATATTGATCAAAATAATTGTGATCATCATTTTGGCCATAATCGTGCAGCCCCACGAGAACTGTTCTGACAGAGAGATGTTGACAGAATAGAGAGTATGTAATGCTGAGGCCAGCATGAGCGGTGAAGAGTGGTAGAGAGATGCTACTGAATAGAACGCAGCTTTTTATGCTTCATTTAGGAACCACTGTTGCATCAAAAGGTTGCAGACTGTAAGGGATGAGACACAAATACAATGTTTCAGTCAACTCCAGGACAGCACTAAACGTAAATGCATTTGTCTGTTTTTATCAGGGACAAAGATGCTCTGTGGCAGAAGTCAGACGCTCTGGAGTTTGAGCAGAAACTGCGAGCAGAGGAACGCTGGTGGTTAGTGGATAAGGAGGCCACAAACTGCCTCGGGTGCCAGGGCCAGTTCAGCTGGTGGCTGCGCAGACATCACTGCAGGTGGGCTTTTAGTGTGTCTGTACCTACCCTGTTTGATTTTCAGACTACATATAGTATCACTTCTCATGCAAAAAATCAACAATTGTAAGAAACAAAACATAGGTCTAATATTGTTGTTTTTCATACATTAATCGTTTTTAGGCTTTGTGGTCGCATCTTCTGCTACTACTGCAGCAACAACTTTGTGATGACCAAACACAGTGGGAAGAAAGAGCGCTGCTGCAGGGACTGTTACACCCAACACAGCGCGGTGGTGGAGAGGTTCACAGAGGCAGAGCTGAGTCCTTCAGATACTCTGCCTCTTCCACCGGGAGCTGAACCTCAGCCACCTCCTGAGCCAGCCCCGTATATACCCACTCCCAGGGTAACAGGTGAGAGGCAAGCTGGGCAGATAAACACATGGTAACTTGACAACTGCACAGTTGACCAGACGTTGATTGCTGTAGTTCTCTGGTCCTGTACTGTAAGCTAACTGGGAACTTTGAAGCAGAAGTGAAAAGATTGACTTTGTCCCATTAAGGAACAAGGACAGAAACCTTTGCAGTAAAATTATTGTTCAATAGACAAAAAGAGGAAGAGGCATTTCCATTCAGAAGCTGTTTGACTTTTATTGTAAAGAAAGGAAAGCTGCATCATGTTACAGCATATCTATTTTTGTAGTAGCTTAGTCTATATACTGTTACATAGGGCTGCACAATTAATCAAATTTTAATCACGATTTCGACTTCCCACGATCAAATTTGCGTGACCGAGCGATTATTTTAAATGCGTCATTTCATAGAACGCTCCGTTTTTTGTTTTTTGCAAAGCCATTCTACCGTTCCGTAAACCACTGTCTGAACATGTGCTAGTCAGAGTTGTTACCTGCACCGCGCAGCTTAATTTCTAGATGTAGACAGTCACAGAGGACAGAGTAACGAGGAAAATAGGAAAAGAGATAGCAGTCGGTTATACGTCGGTCTCAAAGTTGGCCAGTTTACTAGGGCACGAGTAATATTTTTCCACTAGGACGCACCATGACATGACCCATTTCTTCTGTAAAGCCATGCCTCTGTTTGGATCTTTCCTCTTACTCTCCGCGCTGCCCCGCCACACAGTGGTGCCGGTCCACACTTCTGACATTTGTCTACAGTTTTAATTATTAACACAGCTGGATATTGTTAAGTATAAGGGGCAAACTTGTATTTGTACCAGTGTTTCCGCTGGTAACTCTATTGCTAACTGCTATTGCGGCTGCCACGGCAAAAAACTTTATTGAAAAAAAAGTCATTGAATGCAACTAACTTCAGTTTGTAGAGTAATAGCGTGTGAAACGGAGCCTGCTGGACCTGGGCGAGAGATGTGACCCATGGCCAGAATATCATAGTTCATAAAACTGCAGCGCAGTGACGATACAGACATTTCATACACACAACGTGTGTAACTCTGCTGACCCGCCATTTGACCCGTGCTGGACCCATTCATGAGTCAGCGTGATCGCACTCCCTCTCTCTCCCTAGCTCTTTTAATCAGTTATTGTTGAAAACAAGTGAAGCATAGCTTTCTCAGAGATACATTTAAAAAAATATATATATCCTATGCTATTTATTTCAGATAGCTAATTTTCATTTAGATTTGTTGCAACTGTATGTCTATACAACATACAACTTCAACATAAGAAGAATGTAGCATAATATGGATGTGAAAGCAGTTATAAATAGCCTATGTGACAATAAAATTTGTTTTGGTTAAAATCAACAAATAATCGTGATAATTAATCGTAATCACAATATTGATCAAAATAATCGTGATTATAATTTTGGCCATAATCGTGCAGCCCTACTGTTAGAGGCGTTAAGTTTTTGTATACTGTTTAATCCGAAGACTATAACATGAGAATAAGTAGTGGTCCAATAGGACAATGGCTTCATTCAAATATTCTTTTTCCTCCCAGTTTCCGACCCCAGCAACAGATCTGACGATGGAGTTTTTGACATAATCACAGAAGAGGAAGTGAACGGCGTCTACGACAGTGACACCATCTCCCAGACCACTGGAGGCTCCCTGGAGGGAGAACAGGACCGACGGCCTCCAGGATCCCTGGATATGTGAGTGTAATATTTATCTGGGGACTGAGCAGAGTGATTGAGACCTGGTTCAGCCAGAGTCAGTCTGTGGTTAGATTCTTCAGCACATTAACATCCAGGCTTTATGGCCAATTGGGCCTTTATGTCACAAGTCAAAAGTTAAATCCTGCATACCGCTGGCATATATATATATATATATATATATATATATATATATATATATATATATATATATATATATATATATTTAGATCTCTCTATATAGATCTCTATATATCTTATTTTGTTCTTAAAGCAGCCAAACAGCCGTTAAACTTTCAAATGTGGGAAGTTGGAAATTAGGAAGGGAAGTAGTTCCCGATTATTAACAATGCACCATTGATAGGTCAGAGGAAATTAAAAATGGACAATTGTCCATTCTGACCTATATCATTCCATTGGCAAGAGCACAATTTGAGTTTTGCCGACCAGATAAGGCAAGAGTATAATCTACCAGTTAGCTCTGCTGGAAGCGAAGTGTATGGGGCTCTGTATACGTCACCCCGTGTATTGTTGTGATTGGTCGTAGTGTTATCCAATTGCGGGCAGTGAGATTTTCAAATGCATGCTTGGTGACGCCCCTCGAGTTGGGCCATTATTATTACTTAGTGCCAGACCTTTAATCATTCGGATTTGGGTCTGGATTTCCAGGCTTACATCATTCAGCAGTGTAAATGAAAAGAGTTCATTGCAGACACTCATCATGGCTCAAGTTAGCACATACTTGCTGTGAATGTCCCACTGCTGCTCTTAAAAAGTACAGTTAATACAGACCCTTACTGCTTGACTGTAGGGCACTTTGGAGTAGTTGCAACTTGGGTTGTTTTTTCTTCCTCTATCAACGCCTTCTGATATTTTCCGGTCACAGGATCTCCAATATTGTTTCACACACAGATTTCACAGATTAGTGAAGTACTTTATTACGTTTTTATTGATATAAAATATATTCATTGCGATATAACTAAACTGCAAGAATTGAGAAGTCCCACAGTCTCATGGTAGGCTATTAAAGGCGACAGGTTGGTGGAGAAAGGCTGAAGCATTCATTTGTTGCCATTATGGTGTAAATTATATGAAAATGTTTACAACATGTTTATGTGCAAAAGTACTGAGTATTTTGAGTATTTAATTACAATTGATTAGATTTTTTTATTTGACATATCAAAAATATATGTAAATAACTGCAATGAGAGATAAAATAATATAGTTAAGATAACTTATTTAATTTGCTTAGATTCAACTCAATGTCATGATTAATGTTAAACATACTGTATTTGAAATGAACAAAATGGGATACAACCTGCAGAAGCACTGCTATGATCTTTAAATATGCATAAGCCATGATGCATGGGTAAAATCCATATTGCAATTTTAATACATAATGATGAGTCTAGAGTGTATCACCAAAACATTTTGAAAGACAGCTAGACCTACCGTATGCCGGCTACGATACATTGTAAGCTTGTTGTTAAATGATCACAGTAAAGAGCATATTTTTGTTCTGAATGAATCATTATGCCATGAAAGAGTTATGTACATTCAAAACAAAATTGAACTCTCCGTGTGTGTCTGTCTCTTGTGTTTTGCAGCGGCATAGGAGATTTAACCCCCGATGACCCTGAAGAGCATGTTCCCACTGTTCAGGATTCAGAAATCAACCTCCTCAAATCAGGAGAAGTCACGTGAGTCTCAACCTTCGGTTTACGTCAAGATTGTAACTGATGAGTCGCCTTGTTCTAACACTTTAAACATGCATATGTTCTCATTGCAGGATGGCTGTCCCTCTCAGCATTGACGACATCTCTCAGTTTGGTGACAGTTCCAGGGAACTCTTCGTCAAGTCCAGCTGTTACAGTGTGATAACCGTTGCCGTGCGTGACTGTGGGCCAACCATCAGCTGGGTGTTTTCGTCAGAGCCTAAGAGCATCTCCTTCAGTGTGGTTTACAGGGAATCCACTGACACTCATGTGGAACAGTCAAAGGTAGACGGGCCCGTCGTAGCTGAACCCAATGCCTTTTAATTGTTATAAATAAGATTTGAATTGCACAATAGACTGACCCTGTCCATGCTTTCGTGGCCGCCCCCTACGAGGTGGGGTTTGATCTTTTAAATATCATTGCCTGAAAGAAACCTCTGCAGGTAGCCAGTGTTATTGAGCATCGTGAGGTAAACATCCTGCAAGTCAAATGTCAGGGTTTATAAATAGGTTATGACCTTTTGTGGCATATACCATCCATTTCCTCTCCTGTCAATATTTCCTAATGTGAGAATATTTTTTTCTTTGAAATGTGCTCTTAATTCAAAGTTTGTTTGGGAATTTACAATATATTACAGTTATTATGATACAGATGATAATTGTATTCCCGCTTTCCAACATAAACCATATGTAAGGTAACATCAATGTCCTAAAACCAACAGATAGATAGGATGGCCAAAGGAGAGATTTGTTGAGACAACCTCTGGCAGTATCTTTCACCTCTACATTGAGTTTCACTTCCGACCAAGGTTTCTGTTCTTCTCTCAGGTCCTGATTTCTCTGACTCGCTGCAATTCCCATAAAGAGACAATTCAGGGACAGCTGAAAGTCCGAAACCCCGGCTTCTATACACTCATCTTTGACAACTCTTTCTCACGGTATGGCACTCCTGACATCCAGCGTCTTTGTCCTGGTTCTTCTCTGTGAGAGAAGCTTGTGAATTATAGAAGTGGTTTAACGCCTATTGTCTTTTGCAATCATTTCCTGCTGTCGTTCTCGTGTTTGTGTGTGTGTGCATTTAGACTTCAAGCCGGTTTTCTATTGTGCCTCAGCATCTCCTTTCAGTTAATCGGATTGCAGTCCTTTGATCAGAAACCCTTTTCCAACAGGTTTATCTCCAAGAAAGTCTTCTACCATCTGACCATGGAGAGGCCCATAATCTATGATGGAAGTGACTTTCCCTGAAGCTGCATAACCCAGAGAGGTATCAGCATGATGTCACAAAGACCTCATCATGATGTCACTGTGGCAGCCGAAGGGGAAGCGGAAGAGATGGCAAATTCAATGATTGATTAAATTGAGAAGTATTTTTTGCTCTTTTGTTCCCAAAACCTGTTTTTACCCAAGTATTTTATGTTTTTAAAAACGTTTCTTTATTATTTAAGTCTTTGGTGTTACTGTTTTGAGGCGTGCTTATGTTTTAACTGTGGCCTGTAAAGTGTTGTCAACTAGATGAAAACGGTTTTTAGAAGGAAAATAGGTTTTATTTGTTTTTAAATATATACACCAAGTAATATACGTACTTAATTCAGCTAGGTTTAAATAAGTAAGTTATTCAGTTTGTGGCATTTTGTTATTTCTTTTAATTTTTTTCAGTCTTAGTTTTGCTTTGACCTCTCTCTTCTCAAATATGCTGTTACTTTAGGGAATTGAAATCAATGCAAGTAACACTAGCCGTATGAAATATGATAAAAGACTGTATTTATTTGAAGACCCAAAAAGATTTTGAAATTGTACTGAATGGTGGTCAGTTGAAAGCTTCCGTACCAGAGAAGTGCAGACAGGTTGTTTGTTTGGCTTGTTCATCAATTGTCTGAACACTATGTTTGCACTTTGTCAGCGGAGGGACGACAAAAGCGACAACTAGTAAATGGCCTGTAAACATACAGTTTGCGTTGATAACAAAGCATGTAAACTTTGTGCAAATCTCAGGCGTGGGACATAAAATTGTCCTCCAGTGGTAGCATGTCCTAATTTTATGTTTTTTGAAAACCATCTGCCATCTTACTTTCTGTGCAAGGAGACTACAAACCATCTTTCTCCATCCAGTTTACAGGACCTAATGAAGCAGAGTGCCTGCACCATACACAGGCTGACTGGTGTCATTACAATGACAGTCACTTAAAGTATATTAATGACTGTTCTTTCAAAGTGCCTATTAACTCTGATTGCCAGTGATTAGTTTGATTTTGTGTCTGTATATTTTACCCTTTGTTTTCTGAACAGAACATGACATTTGATACTATTCTGTAAACACTTAATTCCAAATCACAATCACACAGTTTTTTTAGTTGAAAAGATTTTTCAGTTTGGATTTAATTTGAATCTCTGGACTCTTTTTGTAATATGTTTAGAAAACCATCTGCACTGTGCTCTCAGTAATCAAATGGGTTTCAGCATTGTGTGTTGTTTATTGTTGTTTTTTACTATTATAGCAAAGCAATAAGGAAAAACGGGCTTGCTCACTTTTGGACACAACCATACACTACTTAACAAAGCAAGGGCATATCTCTATGCTGCTTTTATAAAGATCTGTTTGCACTTCACAGTCAGATCTCTTATATTTTTGATGGGTGTAAATTGGTGCAATTTCTATGCAAAGGCTCATATTTTCTCTACAGAGCTGCACTTTGTGATAATTGTTTAATAAATTGTTATAAGCAATATTAAATCTGTTTAGTTTACATTATCTTTGTCAAAGTGTTCCGGCAGGGACAGATTTATCTACTTGCTGTTTTTAAAGGATACTCTTGGAGGAGTAGAATGCGCATGTATCATCTCTGCAAGCACTCAGTTTAACTAGTAATGGACCTGTCAAACCCCCAGTACACATGAATAAAACATGAGAGTAAGAATGCCTCCGACGTCCACTAATCTCTGTCTGGTTTATCGTTAACAGCTTGGAACGACAGAACAGTAAGATCAACACATCACTCATTCGGAACTTTGACTTGAACACACACACAACTGTTTACTGTCTTAACAATATTTCCTATCTCAGTTTACATCAGAGGAAATAAAAACCTAAATACAGAAGACAACACTTCGCCATAAAGCTATGGAAGTTCGTTTTTCTGCCATAAACCCTAAAGTTTTGAAAACCATGCTTCAACTGTGTTATGTTATTAGTCAGGATAATGCTATATTTGTTCATTTTTTTCTTATGTCAGAACCTGTTGTGTTAATATCAGTTGGTTGACAGATTAATTTAATCTGTAATTTTCCAGCAAAAATGCCAAATATTCGATGGTTGCAGTTTCTCAAATTTGAAGATTTGCTGTTTTTGAAAGGTTTGAAAATGTTTTTCTTTTTTACTCATATGTTATACATTTATAGATGTTAATCAGGAAAGTAATTGCCAGATTGATTGATGATAATTAATTATGATGCCCTAGATCTTACCTGGCATTTTGTTTGGTGTAACATGAATAAAATTGACTCATACACTTTTGCGATAAGCTTTTTTAAAAAAGAAAAAAAAAGAAAAGTGTAAACATCGTTTTAATTCATAAAAAGTTTCCCCACAACTGACCAAATGCACAAATTGATCAAATGAACGCTGAAAAGAACGAATAGTATACTGTATGTCAGAGAGAAAAATATGTAGAAGAAAATGTAAAGCAAACGAGTGTTTTTTCAATCAAAGCTTGTGTAAAATGTAAATCATATTTCCATAACACAAGACCAAATGTTGTGTGTGTGTGTGTTTGGCAACACAGTCAGGCTCAGGAAAGCAGAGGGATGAAGTTGAACACTAGTACAGTGCCCGTTCAAATTGTGCCTTATTTGCAGGATGGAGTATTTGGGTAGGCTTAAAGGTCCAATATGTAATATATTTACTGTAATAAATCTTAAAATGACCCTAATGCGTCATCAGATATTAAGGAAACATGCTAAGTTGAAATACTATCTTTCTGACAACAAATGCCAGTATGTTCTCCTTTTGAAATAGACGTTCCGTGATGGAATGTCTCTTTGTGTTTTGACCCGTGTGTTGGAATTAACTGCCCAATTTGACAGCCAGGCCGGGTTGCCGGATATACCTGTAAAAACTACAGCCAAAACGCTACAGCTGTAATGTTAGTACAGCCATGGAAGCAGCAAACAAATAACAGGATCAACAGAGATAAATTCTACCCCAACTAAAAAAAAAAACTGCATGTTTCTAACAGCGTGATCAGTGACGTAGCAAACCCCGGGAAAATATTGGAGATGTAGCTT
Organism: Etheostoma spectabile; assembly: GCF_008692095.1. Lineage (NCBI taxonomy): Eukaryota > Metazoa > Chordata > Actinopteri > Perciformes > Percidae > Etheostoma > Etheostoma spectabile. The sequence continues at coordinate 35,141,614 of NC_045741.1, forward strand.
TTTTGAAAGATGGAGAGGGACGTTCTAAAACGCTTAACGTGAAAAAGCTTAACGTTGTTTAATGTAGCTGTTACCTAAACAACGATCAATCATCACCATATTTACCATGGCCATATCTTGTCATAAACACTTAAACCTGTCAAAAAAACTAAAGTGAAATCCAACGATTATAGAAGTTATCTTCATTGGTGTCTATGGCGAGGAAAAAGCTTAACGTGGCTACCTAAACCTAAACAACGATCAATTATCACCATATTTCTCTCACATATTGCTCCTCATAACCAGTACAAACTGTCAAAAAATCGGACCCAAAGTCCGATTACTATGGACGGTAGCTGACATTAAGCGTGTCTGCTTCATTAAGGGATATTGTAAGGAAAAAGCTTAACGTGAAAAAGCTTAACGTGGCTATTTTTATTGCATTTGTTCAGAAATTACCAATGTTTTTTATGTATGAATTCAATTTTAGTAGGGTTTTTAGTAGGGTTTTTATGTAAAAAAAACAAACAAACAAACTATATACAGAACAAGTTTTGCAACAATGAATACAACACAGGCGGTTGCAATTATGAAGTAGGCCTAATTTATGTAAGTTATGAAGTTAAGCTTTTTCCTTACAATATCCCTTATTGAAGCAGACCACGCTTAATGTCAGCTACCGTCCATAGTAATCGGACTTTGGGTCCGATTTTTTGACAGTTTGTACTAGTTATGAGGAGCAATATGTGAGAGAAATATGGTGATAATTGATCGATGTTTAGGTACATTAAGCCACGTTTAGCTTTTTCCTCGCCATAGACACCAATGAAGAAGAAAACGTTACCGTGAGATAACTTCTATAATCGTTGGATTTCAGTTTAGTTTTTTTGACAGGTTTAGCTAACGCTAAAGCCCAAGGACGCAGAGTTGGCTAATTTCCTCCTGAACGGGTTAGCATTAGCTTCAGGCTAATTTATCCGGGCTTCAAGGGACGGACATTTTATGTAATTTCAACATTCGTGTACTCACATTGAATTATATAGAGTACTCGAGTTGGTTACTCGCAAAAATAATTGAGACACGGCCAGTAAAGTGATTCCGACTCTCCTGGCTAACGCAGCCATGCTAACGGAGGGGGGCTGTAAATCTGGAAGAGAGCACCGTGAACTTGCAGTGTGTTTAGTCGATTGTTGCCGTAATTCTAGCGTTAAGCAGTCGGGTGGAAAAGGACTGCAAGTTAGTGGTATTTTTAGCGATACCTATTGTCTAAGCCAAGGAAGTGTAGCTACCTGTCTGGCGTGTGGAAAGGACGTCGAGGTTGTGTTTTTTTTTTTTAGCGTTTCCTACTGTAGCTAGCTAATTCTAATAAAAAGTGTGACTGTCAGTTGGGTACAGAGCTCTGCGTGAGCACGGACTTTTATTACTGTTAAGTTAGCCAGCATCTAACGTTAGCTACTCCGGGGGCTGTAAAGTAATGTCTGGCTCCCTCTGTGAGACAAGCGTCTAGCAACATTGTTGCGGATGCTGCGGTTTCAGACTGGCAACCTCCGTGAACCCCAGGGTGGGGGGACCATATATTGCACTTTTAAATCTTTCCTCTGTCTCCATTCTCCTCCTGCTGGTGCACTCCTCCTCTGAGAGAGAGAGAGCTGCTTGAGGGGAAACAGGTTTGCTGAAAATGTAGTCCAATAACTGCTATGCATAGAGACTGCTTCTCCCCTATTTCCACCGAAAGCCTGTACCCACTGACACATCATTCTGCTCTGACTGGGTATGGCTACCCTTTTTTCTGTAGTTTTATATTTCTTTGTGTAAACAAATTTAAACGTTACTTTTATCTTACAGTAGTGGGAGTGCAGTATGCTAACTTACATTTTCGTACTCGCCTATTCTTTAGCTAACTTTGTATGGCATGTGTCACTCCCGCCCCAACAGTTGCGATGCCCCTGTCAGCTATCCGCTCGTGCTCCCGAAACGTGAAAAAAAGGTGTTCTTGGTAGGCTATCCAGCAATCAAGTAAAGGTAGAAGCTGCAACAAGTGAAGTAGATTGGACGAAGGGTTCATGGAATATTTCAAAGACAGTCGCAGAGACACCCATACTTTCCATACACAGAGTCTTCCCGCTTTATTAGATTTCATCAAACCGGCCAAACTGCGACCCGCCTTTTGCCTTCAAAATAAAAGAGAACGTGTATTTCACGATGCAACACATGGTTACCGGTAATTACACTTTTTTCAGTCCTTTCATTGTAGTATTGGACGCAGTCCTTTGCCAAGATATAGAAATCTGTAGAATATTTTTTTCAGACCCTTTTGTTACTGATAGTTTACTGATAGTGAAGTTTTTATTCTGAAAATGTACACAGGAATCGCTACATTTTTGTTGTTGCAAGCTTAACAAGTATTTACACCCAGAGAAAGAGAGAGAGAGAGAGAGAGAGAGAGAGAGACTCAGCATCCCGTCCTGCAGGAGCGCTTTGCAGTCTCATTGAAGGAGCGCCACGTTGGGCTGAACCGACAACATGTCCTGTCTCTACATCAGAGGGATCTTACTCACTCTTTGTTGGGCTTCAGTTGTGAGTGATTCACTTTAACTTTACTTTTGCGAAAAGATTTTTTTTTATTCTGCCATGTAAAAAACTTGAATCTATCTTTGCAGGAAATGTACAGAGTTGTTAAAAAAAAACGAAACATTTCGAGAACTATGAGGGATTAAAAAATAGGCATTATTCATCTCCTATTTTTCCATTTCCATCTTCTACTGTATATACATGCGTTTTATTGATACATGCATTTTATTGACATATGGTGTGTAATGAGATTTAAAACAAGAGCCTGCATGCGGGGTCTGTGCATGAGTGTGTGGACACCTTGCATCTGTCTGGCACCTGATAAGCAGCTGTATAGGTTTTCACAGGTACAGAGTAATTTGCTCATCATTTACAAGTTGCATCATATAATACAGTATCAGACTGATTTTAAGTCAGAAGTATTTGAAGTGAGTGTGGAAATGTTAAGTGCAGCCCCAAACACAAGTAGCCTATGTATTATGTTGTGTGGATGGATATATGTATGCATGTATATGTGTACATAGGATTATATTGAGGTAGGCCTATCAGAATTAGCGTTATTGGCCAAGTATGTGTACATGTGTGCATACAAGGAATTTGACTTAGTTGTCTTTATTGCTCTTTTGTACTTACACAGAAATAGACATAACACACAAGGACAAAGCTGGACAAATTAAGGTTAAGAATTGACAGACTATTATGTACACTAGTATGTAAAATATATATGTATATATACAGTATGTATATACCGGTAAATATATAATATGTAAAAAGCACCAATGACCAGCAACAAAAAAATATATGGTAAAAACGCTGAAAATTCACTGGTTTTAGCTTCCATTCTGGTTTCATATGTAAGGATCTACTGGTTTTGTTAGTCTTCTATAATAATTAGCTGAAGTTAGTTTTGGACTATTCGTCTGACAAAACAATAGTGAAGGAAAAGATAGAAGTACAGGTTAGAGGCATGTATGTGAGTATATTTAAAAATTATGTATTGTGTTTATGCATTCACAAAAACATGGAACAGGTCTGTTGGAAAATGTATGCATGTGGGATGGAATAATAGCAACGGAAATGTTGATGGATTTCATTTTCCATTAGGCTACCCCTCCCACCTCCCACAAACACAAACAAATTGGATTAGATTATGCTACCTGAATTCACTTTATTTAAAAATAAATGAATGACTTTTGTTTGCTGATGTTACCACTTTATTTACTATGTGCAGTAATTGTTCATTTCATCTTGGCAAATCAACTGTGAAAAGGGAGATAGGCACAAACTGCACAAAACAAATGCACATTCACATGCCGACAGCCTGTTTTTATCGACAGCTTCATAAAGTTAATATCAGATGGGCATCTTGCTAATTTCCACCCTGGAATAGAAGTATGAGAAGCGGGCAAACAGGTAGAATGATCATCAGTGTGACAGAGAGAGAGTGAGAACAGGGCAGACACTCATCAACATGTTCCACTTCAGTCTATTCACTCTCAATGCTCAGAACTGCGGAGAATTATAATAAACTACCGGGGTCCATCACACACTCACACAGGCGCACACACACACACACACACACACACACACACATACACACACACACACACATACAGATGAGAGACCATGGTCTCCTTGAATTTTCAGATATAATTGACATTCTGCACTTTAAGCCGAGAGAACAAAAATAAGAAAATATTTTTAAAAATATGAAACGTTTTGTCCAATCATATTTTTTGACTGGTGAAATAGTAGGTTATGGTCAGATATACATATACCTTGTCTTGACTTAAACCTGAATCACCTCACAAGCAGCCAGCAGATTTTTATACATTGCCATTTCCATTTTTGTTAGACATTTTGAGAAATATACTTATTATTTTTTATGCCTAGAGTACACTGTACAAAAATTCAAAGCTAACGTTTCCAGCATAACGACTGGAAACTGCTCGCTAAACCCAAGAAATTGGACAGCACATAACATAACTGTAAAAAATACAATTTTTCTTTTTCATATTTCTATACAAGATATACAGTACATGTGTAAATTATTTACCTTCAGATGTACTGGTAGGCTAGCTGTTTCTGTTTTCAGTCTTTATGCTACGCTACGCTAACCAGTTGCTCGTTCCAGATTCATATTTAATGTACATATCAGGCTTGTGCACAATTCAGAATTGAATTGAGAATGAATCCTAAATTCCACTTCAATTCTTGAATTTGAATGAATGTAAAAAAAGGATCTAGAATTACAATTTAAATTTGAATTAAAGGAAGCCGAATTGCCATTCAATAAAAATTCTAAGAAATTTGTATACATAATTTAGGTGAAGTGTTTAATAATGAAGCTTTACAAAATTTGTCAGATATGATTGCATTACATATTCTATAAATTATATTAGTTTGAACTACTTGTACAGTTTACATGAACAGGAAATGTTTTCCCCCAGCAATGAATGTTAAAAGCTCAAGTCACTGAACAAATAATTAAGTTTGATTTATTGTAACTGTAATTTGTGGAACATGATGGAACATGACTCCATTTCCCAGAATGCTTATTATCTATATTTTGAAACAAAATGTATGGAGGGTTGAGGAGTGACTAGTTACGTGTAATGAAACTATGTTATTAAATTACAAAATGATTGTAATTGTATTTAGTTGTATTACTGTGGTAAATATGTAATTCAACTAGTTACTTATCAAATTAAAAGGAAATCGCTTTGCATTTATAAAGTAATCCAAATAAAGTAATCCAAACCACAATGATAAAGGGTAACTTATAACAGTAAGCAATTAAATTTCCATAGTAACCTTCCTAACACTGAATGTATGTGAGAGTCAACACATTCTTTCTGTTGTGCGACTGTGTGGAATTTCTTTGAAGTGATTCAATAAATTTTATTCCACTTACTGTAATTCTAGATCAAATTTAAATTCAATTTCCTGTGGGGCGCAGTCAATTCAATTCATGTTCCAATTCATGAATTGAATGGAGGCCAATTTAGAAATTCTGAATTTTGCACAAGCCTGGTACATATATGACAGTGTTATCAATATTCCTATCTAACTCTGAGTAAGGCACCTAACCACATTTCATGTTGTAGTTTTTTATATCCTGTGCCACCACAGCAGCAGTGTAAAAGTGCACCTAATTCACTGTTGAAAATCGAAGTGAACATCTGCAAAGTGAGCTCAATTCGATGGCCCCTTTTTGGGTAGTTAGTGGATAATGGACTTCAGCCCTCAGAGAACATTTTTACAGCAGACTGCACGCTAACCTGGCAGTGTAACGGGGCCTTTAGCTTTGCATTCAGTTTCATGGCTCATGTTATCCAGACTCACCTTATGCAGCCTCCAATCTCCCTTCTAATGTCTTTGTGTTTGTGTCTCCTAAATGCAGCATGGTGTCTCCCTTTATCCCATCATGCCTTTAAAATGCATGAGCATGTCATCAGCCACCCTGTCTTGACTCTTTGTTCCTCACCCCCTGCCATTCAAAGCTTTGCTCACTTTCTCTAAACTGCACACCATTCTCATGTATAACATATCTTTACAGCATCACCTTGCATATACAGGGAAGCCATGTGTGGTACATTACATGAACCCATCTGACGCACAATGTGCTATTTAGGCAATGCTTTTGTGTTGTGTGCTTTATAGTAACAATTGCATATTCTTTCAGTTTTTAATATAAATGCTCTAACTCTGGCGCTGTGTATTCCACGTTAAAAAATATATTATAACAACATCCATAGTTAAGCAGATAACAATATACTGTTACAACTGCATACATGTCCCACCTTGAAGGACATTTACCGTAAACTCTGGTTTCTCTGCAGGGGCCGAGGTAAACCATTATTCCACCAGTCCCCCGCCTGCCTTTGAATTGGAAGAGCAGTAATTGCTGCATAAATTGCACAATGACACCTCTCATTAAATTATTAGCATTGCATTAAGAAAAAAGAGGACTGGCAGCGATTTGCTCAGGTTGCTTCCGACACATCTGTACCACGTTAGTCTTGCTTTGCCAGACCCTCCTCTAAAGCGCGCTGGTTCCACATTAATGGAGGGAGAGATGATACAGAGAGGTTGCTTTGTTCCTACCTATTTAAAGAAAATGGGGAAAAACGTTTTTTTTTGACAACAACTGTCAGGAGGATTGTGTTCAATTCCACCTAGTTTTCTCTATTGTGTTTATTCTGTAGGTGGTTTTGAAATAGTTGCTAAAGTGGTTTGTTATTCTGCACAAACACAAGCTTCAGCTTTTTTCCAAGAATCCCATTATATGTGTGTATGTGTGAGATGGGGAACAAGTTGGCAGTTAAGAAGCAAACCCAGGAGAAAGGGCCGAGGTGAGGGATTGCATGGAGAAACAAAAATGGAGAGTTTTGATTCAAACCAATTTCACCTATGGTTATCTCTTTTCAAATGTATCCTGAAGATTTTCAAGGCGCGGAATTATTTTTGATTTAATGCCCAGTCTGTTGGGTTTAAGTTATTCTAATGCCAGGGCTTTGCCTTTGGTGTGAATCTCAAAGGCAAACTGTTTGGCTTGATTGAATGAGAAGATTAGATGTCTTCTCTATTGACACTTCATGGAAATATTGATCAATATGTCAAATACATGAATATGTTTGAATCTAAAAATCCCGATTTGAAACTCATGAATTTACTTATTTTACTTTTATGATTAAATATGGAAATCTGTGCATTTTTTGTACACTGCCGTTACACGTTCAGCATTTTAATGTCAATTTCCGAAGTGATTTTTTGTTTTTCCAATAACATCATACCCTCACTCAGTTCAAATCCAATGCACGCCATTATGATAATAAAAAGCTGGTTCTATGCAAGGCGTACTCAGTCATGTAATTTCATGAAATGGCTCCAGGTGGGTTTTGTATGGGTGCAGATGTTGCTGTTTGCCCTTCAGAGAAACTCATAGATATTTTTAATGGAAAATGTTTATAACGCACATCCTATTGGATGACACTCAGAAAGCTGGTGAGCGGGGGAAACTCTCCAGAGGGAGTGTTTGTGGTCTCAGAGGACTTTAGCCTCTGAAGCCTCTTTTCATTAAGAGTTACCTCAGGTGTTTCAACATGCGATAGAACTTAGCTGAATCCAGGACAAAAGTACGTGCAATATGCCTATCAATAGAAGAGACGACTTCAGTAAGGCTGTGTTTGCAACCTGTTGGGCTGTCCTCTGTGTTTTTAGGTCTTTATCTTCAAAAACCAAATGAGAAACTCAAATAGCGGCCTCAAAATTACTCAGTATGGGAAAAACTAAGTGCAATACATTCTTAAAATCTCAAGTTATTTTGGAAATGTAGGGGCAGAGGGGCATTGTAATATCTGCCTATAAGTACCAATTTGTTCTACTTTTGTCTGCATTTGCTTTGCTTTTCTATGTAACACACACACACACGCACACTCTCATTCCTTCCTTTCACATCCTAGCCACTATAACTAGATAATGATTTTTTCATGCAGTGACTGAAAAAATGAGCTTTTGTTGCTGGTTGTTTGTTGTCTTTTTCATGGCAAATTATGTACCAGACTGCCTGTGATATCTCAAATTATGTTTCTTTAAACATATTTTTTGTTTTTGATTAAGTCAATAGCAGTGTAATAAAAAATTAAGGTACATTACCATATGAAAGCAGATATTAAATGATGACAAAATGTGTAGGTTAATAGGAAGAAAGCAGATAGATACTGTACTTCAGTAGCAACACCATGGACAACTTTAATCAGGAAACACACACTGTTGCGGTGTGTTGTTGAAGCTAACAAGAAATGGCCCTGCCCTGCCATTTAAATCCAAGACCCCTTGAATTTACCTGCAGAATGAGATAAAAAACAAAATTAAATGTAACACAAAAATTACACTAAATAGCGAGAACAAACACTCTCACACACACACTCACAGTGTTGCGGTACAGTCCAAAGGATAACTACCACATTCATGACAATCCTTTGCTTATTTGGACCACACTTCCCTCATCCACTCTCCTCCATATGTTACCCTCAACATCTACCTTCCATCGGTTCCTTTTTCATCAGAAACTGGAGGGAGGAGCAGGAGCAGAATAACAGAAAGATCTCTGAGCGGCACTAAACGGATGAAGCATGGAGTTGTTGGAGGCCAAAACAATCATTGGTGTCTTTAGGAACAAATTCTTTTAATTAATTTTCTGAGCTTTCCCTCTATGTGCGCAGTGGTTAAAGTCCCCATATTAGCTCATTTTCAGGTTCATAATTGTATTTTGAGGTTGTTCCAGAATAGCTATACATGGTTTCATTTTCAGAAAACACCATATTTTTGTTGTACTGCACATTGCTGCAGATCCTGTTTTCATCCTGTGTGTTTAGTTCTCTGTTTTACCTACAGAGTGAGACATCTCACTTCTATACTATCTTTGTTGGGAGTCGCACATGTGCAGTAGCTAGGTACGATCACATCAGCTAGATAACTCTTTCTCCAACTTTGGTCAGTACCAGGCAGGATTAGCTGGGAGACTTCTTCTAAATGAGGGCACACTTATGGAATACCTGCAGAACAGGGACATGTAAGTAGTTCTTTTGTATAGTAGATTATGATTAATTAGTGTGTGTTGTAGCAGTGTTTTACCATTGAGAACGAACTAGCATTCTAGCGCTAGAATGTGCTACGGTTAGCCACCTCGTCTCGGCTAGTGACGTAGAAAGCCTCTCAGAATTTGAACAGCTCACCCAGAGACTGAAGGAAGAGGACATGCAGAAACCCGTATCTCACTCAAAACCGCATGGAGAGTTTTTTATTTTTCCAAGTTTGTATGTGTGTGGAAGTACCAGAGACACAAAATAACTGTGTTGAAAAAAAAAAAAATTTCATAATATGCCACCAATGGAAATATTTTTTTTTTTGGCAAAAGGTTACTGTTTTAGGTGGGAAGCTTTTTCCCACTAAAGGCAAAATGAGTCACTACCCAGAAATTGACATATGCATAAAATGCCTTTTTTATGGAATTACAGACTGCGAAGCCACTGCGTCCTCTGCTTGAATGTCTGTTTAGATCTAATTAAGCATTCCTTCCTTCCTTCTTTCCTACCTCTAGGCCTTGTCAAGCCTGCACCCGGAATGCGAGTACATATTTCAACTGGAGAAAGAGGAGCGTCACTGCCTTCAGTACATTGCAGAGCAGAGCAACAGAACCACAGAAGGTATGTTTTCCGTTTTAGAATCACCCTGCAGAAGTATAGCTCATATAAATCCAGGCGTGCCTGTAATTGTGATATGAAATATACTGCAAATGTTCACATTAAGTACAAGAGTCTAAAGCTGGAATAAATGCATCACAAAGAATCATCACCAGAGTGTCCCAACTGCAGAATGAAATCGCACTGGTTGATTTATCACTGTGATGCATCCGTAGAGGAGAACATTATGGATAGTTACATAAGGATTTATGTATGTTATCTATCTCAAGATAAAGGTCTTGGTTGCAGATCTACAGTACTTCCTCATTCTTGTTTTAATACAATTTACAAAGAGGCGTATGTTATGGCTTTGAGGAATGTCGTTGGGGGTATTGTGCATGATACACCCCATTTACCTCTACTGTATCTCCATGAGTATATATTTAAACCGTGTGTATTACAGGCAGCGTTGTATGGCAGTGCATATGAATGTGTGTTTATGGAATCTCTCTTAGAATTAACTACCCCAATAGACACAAACTTACCTTCTTTCTACTTTTCCGAAAAGGTTGTCAGCCATTCTGGGATGCAATTGCCTGCTGGCCTCATGCAGAAGTTGGGGAAACAGTCCAAACAGCTTGTCCTGCCATCTTCTCCCTCTTCAGAAACAACACAGGTGAGTAAAGGATCCCATGGTGACACAGTAAAGGGGGTGTTGGGATAATGACCAGAGCAGTAAAAGGTGTTTTTGATCCTGATCATTTCATAAAGGATGTGTATTTGTTTATTTCACTAGCAGCCCTGTGAGGCTGTGCTTTGAGCTACATGCTAATGCTGCGTTCAAGTCATATTGGATGGATGGCAGAAATGGAAAAGATTTCTATTTTAACAACAAGCAAGCTTTCATATGACAACTCACTGCGGTGGTATGATAACAGAGTTGGTTGTGTGAGAGTTAAAATACTATGCATCGACACAATTACAATATATCCTTCAAATGTGGACATACCCACTGCCATCATGGCTAAAAACATTAAACATTTGAACTCTTTCTCTTGACAAGTGAATCTAATCTGAAGTGATCTCGTTATGGCTGACCTTTTGATATCTTGGCCTTTCACCTCAGGTTCAGTGAGCCGTAACTGCACCAGCGGAGGTTGGTCCAGGCATTTCCCACCGTACCACATCGCCTGCAGTGTGGATGATGACATTCCTGAGGTGAGAGTTGCTGGGGGCGAAGCAGTTAAGGAGGTCTGACTCCAGAATCCAGACGTCATGACAGGACGAGAAGGAACAGAAGCAAGGAGGAACTGATAAAAAATCTAACAATAAAAACAGGGACAAATGCAGACCGCGTGGCAACTTCCTAAATTAACAGACTGAAAAAGCTAAATTAGAAAAGAAAAATGTACCATGTTACAAGAGGTTATGTCAAAATTGTCGTTGCAACCTGTTAGACTGTAATGGAGTGAAACAGTCGCCCATACACCTACGTTTGTTACTTTTTAGTGTAGTTTAGATTTGAGTATGTATGCTTACTGGCTCACAGCCTCTCAAGAGCAGAACAGAAAATCTATTCAAACATAATTGTGCGTCATGTTAAAATACTTTCGCAAGGCAGTAAGTGAATTAAATGTCACCCATCAAGTAATAGCTGAAATTATTATTTTTAAAATGATCTTGTTTCACAAAGAGAGAATGGGGCTTAATCGTACTTAACAGTGTGGAGGATAATTATTAGTAACTGATTTTGGTGCTATTCAGACCATCTTTTGTTTGCGTTTTCCAATAACGGGCAAAATCTCAGTAATTACAAGTTCTCGTGTAATTAAGTTGCTTCAGTGCTTTATCTACTTTTTTGAGTTAATTTCAGTAGTCTGCTTAGTCCAGTCATGCTGCCATTAGGCTCAGCCTCAAAATGTGGAGAAAGCTTTCTTGCTTGTAATGCCACAGTCATCTCTTCAATACAGTTGAGTCCTGGCTTGTCTGCAATTTGGTGTCACTTTGAGGCATTGCATACATTTTGAGGCCTGGAAGCATTTTGAAAAGCCTGGACGTTGAAGTATAAGGTTCTTTAATACAAAATCTTTTTTCTCGTCTTGCTTCCAGACAGAGCAGTTATACTTTGCCACAGTGAAGCTGATATACACCGTTGGCTACAGTATCTCTCTAGTGGTGCTGGCTGTTGCTGTATTCATCCTGTTGCTCTTCAGGTAAGAACAGATGACATTGAAATAAGTTGTTTGTCCAGACAATAGGCAGACAGACTTTTATTCAATTTTTCATCAGTAACCGGTGCATTATGGTAATCTTTAGGCCATTGCATTCTCCACAGATTCAAGAAGCAATCACAACAATATTGTTGAACTGTAATCCAAAAATGATTATTACAAGAGTGACGGCTTTGATAGTGCTATTAGCTTTGACACATTTAAAAAGGCGTCCTTGTGTACTATATTAGAGGGATAGTATAATACGTTTGCACTTTCTTGTTGAGAGTTTGAAGAGAAGTTTGAGATGTATCGGTCTTCTCATCTAACTCTTGCAAATGAGCATTTTTCCCAAAATGCAGTACTTTTCTTTTAGGAAGAGAAGCAATGCTGTTGTGAACAAGGTTTTTGTAGTTTTGCAATTTTCATTAGTTTTTATTTTTATTTCTAGTTTAGTTTATTTTTTATTTTTGGAAATTGCTTAGTTTTAGTTTAGTTTTTATTAGTTTTAGTTATGTCTTTTTTGAAATATGGGTTATTTGTCAGGGGCAAGATTCTAAAAAGGTCAGAAAAAGTATTGTGTAATAATAACTCAACAACATCATACAATTTTAAAAATATGCATTCACAATGTATTCAACAATAACACCGATACATACAATGTACACACGATGAGCACAAATATGTAAACCGTCTACACAAGGCGCTGCAATAAGTGCAAAATGTGTAAGTGGAGTGTACCAGGAAAAAAACCTAAATAGCCAATGGACTAAAGAAGACATACAGGAACTGGTGTTTAAACTTTGGTTTGAGTAAAGTGGTGAACTTTTTGAAGTCAATCGACTCACACAGTTGTGTAGACACCCCAGTATTAATCCACATATTAACCCACGCTTCTTCATGCTTATGGTGTTTCTGCATATTTACTAACCAGCTACTGGGTTGCCGGTAAAATCCCGCCTGCAGTGTTCTCTGTCCTACGGTTGTCTCCATCATGCTGCCCGGCCCTGTACCCATACATCCATGCCCTGTACGGGGGTTAGCTTCTGCAGGGGGGCTTGGCGTTCTCAGACATTACTTTACAGTTTTAGTTTTCGTTTTTTTTGCAATGCCTCGTTTTTATTTTTGTTTCAGTTTACAACAATGTTTTTTCCCACCTAGTTTTTGTTATTTTGTCCATTTTTGTTAAGTATTATAACCTTGGTTGGGAAAAGTCATTTTAAAGTACAAATCAAACATAACTGTAATGAAATGGTGTTATGATGCTAATAACTCACCATAATTTTCCATCTGATGATTCCTGATGTACTTCTCCTTCCTACATACTCCTTTGCCACTATTTTCCATCTTGGATGTGGACCCCTATTGAAAGGTCCGATAGTCCACTTAACAACTGATTGTCACAATGTTAAGGGTTTCCTTGCGCTCCCTTAAGCTTTTCTATAGTTCACTGGATTCAAAGAAGTAGGAGCATGTACAGCAGAAACACAAAACCTCTTTGTTTATGGTTTCTTATTTTCTTCATCCAGCGGGCTTAGAAATCTGTTATGAAAATCTCTTTAAAATCACAGTTCCATAACTTTCATCTCTGGTTTAATGTTATTTATTGTCAAACCCTAAACTGATCATCATACTGTGTCAACTGCTTATAAAAAACCATGGACACCGTGGTGTTAGATAGGGTTTAACAATGTGTTGTGAAGCAGAACTTATTTTGACCATCTGGCTGACTTATTCTCTGATCAAACCATCTGGCTTTGATATGTTTTTGTGCATTAGACAACACTACAGTAAATTCATTACATGTGTGTCACCTTATTTTTCAGGAGGCTGCGTTGTGCCAGGAACTTCATTCACATTCAGCTCTTCATCACATTTATCTTGAGAGCTGTGGCGGTGTTCATAAAGGATGCAACTCTGTTCTCGAATGACGACACCAACCACTGCACCCTTTCCACAGTAAGATAATGACAATGCCGGGAAAAGGAATTCCGACGGGCGGATTCCTCATCGCATATCGATTGTGCACCTCAGCTCGTGTACTAATCCCCCCTTACAGTTCTCTCTGTGTTCTTCTTTTCCTTCCTGTGTTTTTTTCCGTCCAGTTTGCCTGTAAGGCATCTGTGGTCTTCTGTCACTACTGTGTAATGTCTAATTTTTTCTGGCTCCTGGTGGAGGCGGTGTACCTCAATTCCCTGCTGCTTTCGTCTTTTAATCACAGCCGTCGGTGCCTCTGGGGCTTCAGCCTGCTGGGATGGGGTGAGAGACCTTGACATTTACAGTTTCCTCAACATATGTCACGCTGAGCTGCAGAGTTTGGTTTGATTTTATGATATCCCTGTATGATAATTGCTATTTAAAAAATAAATTAAAAAAATGAACATTTGTAGGTAATATATGCAAGGATTACAAAATGAGGGGGCTTGAGACTGGATCATATATATCTACAGATACTTGAATTTTACTCTCTGCATTACATGTAGTATGTTGGCTCAAGGTTAGTTACACTCGTGACAAGAGAAAAAATCTACAATAATAATAGTTATTAATGCAAATTGATTGAAATGTTTGCAAGTGCACTCATGTCCACATTGGCTTGTGTGGGCCAAGGCACTGCTGTTAATTTTGTTTATGCAGCCAGTGCATTAAGTGCAAAATGTTTTTCTGCTTTTTTGATCTGAGCGTTTTTTATTAATATCCCTAAAATGTGATACTCCAGACGGTTATTCTCCTGATTCTCTAACACTGGCACTGTGCGATTTGCAGTTTCCAGTCCATGTCTCTTTATATTGGACACTCGCCTTGTGTTGCAGATTTTCTTTCTTTGCATATCAGATTTTTGGGATTTTTAAATCAGTGTGTGTATTGATTGCATCTAACTGACATTAGTTTTTCTTTTTTGCCTCTCCACAGGTGTACCTGTGCTCTTCATTGTCCTGTGGATTGGATCAAGGGTGTATTTTGAGGACACAGAGTATGTATAAACTTCTACTGCTTCTATCTCCACAAGCACATTTACTTTCTATCCTGTCCTACATTGACACCCCATTCCAACATGAATAATGACAAACAGAGCCACAGTGTATCATTTTCTTAAGATTTACTGATATACAATATAGTTTTTTGCGGAAGAAACACACCGATAAGACAGGAGGTGAGACATTACACTTTTAAACCTTTAAAACAAATGTGTAATTTGTGCTCAATTTGTACTCATTTCTTTTTGTTTCTGGTTATGAGTTGATTTTTGTTCCATGGCCAGTTGAAGTCATTGTCCATCACACCTAAAATAAATTCTGCAGGCAGATTATAGAGCACATTTCTATTGTTCACATTCTCGTCAATGACTTCGTTGTAGACCGTGGACTTTCTGTGTCTCGCTGAGGTGTGGGAGCAGAGCGATGGTTTCTTCTACCTGAACCAAGCAGTCTGCATGCATGGATTTGTTGACATCTGTAAACCCTGTTCATCCCGGAGGGGAGGTGGTCTCGCACTGCTCTATTGTGACAACTTAAAGTATTACACCCCTGCCCGCTCACTGAGATCCTCCTCAACAAGCCTACGGCATGTCCCTAGTGTGAACTTCAGCACCTTTATGAGATGACTTTAATTTTACTGTCCTGACTTTGGGTTTCATGAAAGGCGCTTTAAATAAAATGTATTATTATTATATTATTATATTATTATTATTGTTATTATTATTTCAAAATGTCTTCCTACATAGATGTTGGGACATCAATGAGGATTCGCCCTATTGGTGGATCATCAAGGGACCAATTGTTGTGTCTATAACGGTAAATACTCCTATAAAAGATATTTGTGTAATCATGCACCCATGCAGATTATTTGTTTTTATGCATATTAGAATAGAGAGTCTTGATTTTATCATTCTTGCTTTTTCAATCCACAGGTCAATTTTATACTCTTCATGAACATCATCAGAATCCTGATACAGAAGCTCAATCCTCGGCTGATCCACTTCAATAACTCCTCTCAGTACAGGTAATGCTTAAGCTGCACACACAGTATGAGAGGCTGAACTCAGCAGTGATACAGTATCTCCTACTTTGGACATTACTACATGCACTGCTTTTATCAAATTTAGCTTTCATCTTTTCTCACACAATCTTGGATTTTCAAAATTGCGTCCATGTGACTTGTTTATCTCATACTGTTGAATGGACACCTTTTCAAATACTTTTTCACTTACTTTAATACTTTTCCACCCTGATAAGTTTACACTTTGATGTAGCAAAAGATGCAAGTTTTTGTGAAAACATTTGATGCACCACAGTTGGCAATGCATAATTCATTCAGTCACTGTTCAACCTCAAACTAGTCAGTCTGGGCACGTCTACCTTTTCACCTCCCAGAATGCATAATTTCTAATTGAAACAGGCTCACTAATTGGTTGAAAGTGTTCAGGGACATCATGCATATCCGGATCTTATTAAAGACATACAGCACCAAAGGTATGTAAGCTAAATGAAGCTTGAATCAATTGCACCAGGTAATAATTGATATGTTCCCCTTCAAATAAAAAACATCACCTCTGCACTCACATTTTATTATCCTCACTTTGAATCATGCACCTGCTGCAACCTTTCTCCTCATTAGCAAAAGCCGTGTATAGACTGACGCACACACACACACACACACACACACACACACACACACACACACACACACACACACACACACACACACAAGCTGCTCTTGATTGGTATCTGATTACTAGGGTTGCTTCATGCATGATGCTTTGCTGGAGCAGCATTCATATTAGACGCTCACTAAATTACTCCCTGAGTTAGCTTCACCTCCTGCATCTTGTTTCTTTTCTTTTGTGCAACAGACGCCTGACTAAGTCTACCCTCCTCCTCATCCCTTTGTTTGGTACTCACTACATGGTCTTCAATTTTCTGCCTGACTACTTCAATGTTAACCTGCGCCTCTGTATTGAGCTCTGCATGGGATCCTTCCAGGTACACACATACAAGTGCTAATTTACAAATGCGTTGAACAAGCTGTTTAATAAAACCTAATCTTAAAGTTCACCTTTCCACAGACAATTTATGTAAACAAGAGTGAGAGTCTAGATCCATGCTATTAGCTCTGTGAGACTGTACTTATGGCTTCCTCCACTTCATGTCGCATGTGGCACAGACAGGCGGGTTTGCTTGTCAGCTTGCCAAGTTGAGTTTTAATTTTGTCCCCCTTCCTGTAATTAAATTAATTAAGCACAGAGGTGGCACTAAAGTATGGAACATACTGGTAACAAAGGTGCCCAAATAGCTGTAACCCAGGCTTTGTTTATAAAAGAGGTAAAACAAGTAAGTCCAATTTAATTCTGCATAATTTAGTATAAAGATAAGAGCAGAGTGTACAGCCTTTTCCTTTAAATTACACATATACATACAGCGTATTAATGAGGTAGAAATCCAAACCATTCATTATTCCACTTGTTTGCTGGCTGCGTTAGAGAAAGATAATCATTTTTCCCAAACCCATTTTTACTTTTTCAGCTCTCATTTGTCAAGCTATATCTTCACATGAGCAGCGTTTTAAATGTTCCGACTCATTCTAAGTGTTAATGATTATCACCATCTCTCTTACAGGGGCTTCTTGTAGCGATTCTCTATTGCTTTCTTAATCAAGAGGTCAGTACATAGCCACACAACTCTCAAGCATTTCCTATAACATATTCAACAAGCACACAGGTATTGTACAGCTCTCTGCTGCACAATAAACCAGTTTACCTGGATCACATACCAGTTAGGGGGGAGTGGTTAAGAGTTATCAAGGCTTAAAAAGCAAAATAATTAGTGCCTCTCTTCCCCTTATTGCATAGGGGAAGGACCTTGAGCTCTTATGTAACCACCAACATTAATGTGAGGCCAACCCCACACATGCTGTTGAATACTTAGTAAACAATAACTCTTAACCCATGTTCATCTGTTTGGTGCTTTGGGGCGTCATTTATAATACTTGGAATTTACTCAATTATCATATAGACCAATAAATGTATTTAATCTATGTCTATATCCTCTTATAGATACAAAGAATATTGTTGATCGCCATGGTTTATCAAAGAATAATGTTTAGAGGAAAATGCCAGAGGAAATGCATGATATCTAATTGCTTCATAGATTTTACGATACTCCATTAAAATGCCACATAAATTAGATGACTTAATATCCAATAAAATGCCTTGTGATGCAATGGGGAAGAAATTATAAAATGTAGTGTTCAAGTTTTACCTGGCTAGTTTATCCTAAGTTCAGAGAAATAGGGCAAGAATTTGTAGATAATCTATATTTAAAGAAATATATGTGGCATATCTTAATAGTTAGAAAAATTTTGAGTATGTGTGTTTGACAGGTCCAAAAAGAAGTCCACATGCAGTGGCTGAGGTGGCAGGGGCGGAGCTATGGTGTGGTCTCACCTGCTGCAAAATGCAGCCAGATGGACACACCTTTCTAGTAGTGGCCTTCCCCCTCATCCTACAGGTTATTTGGACATCGACTGAAGATTGTTTCTGTGCACGTCATCGTCTCCAATGGGCTGCACAGTTCGCACAATACCAATGGTTCACCACATCTGTAAGTTTTCATTCCAAACTTGATAATAGACTTTTTACTAGCTGCGCTCCTTCTGCCAGAATGGAGGAACTAAGGTGAACTTACCAATGGAAAATGATTCTGAAACCTCATGACATTTTACTTACACTTTTCAAGACAGATCCTACCCATTTCATATGCATTTCCCATGTGGCAACAACTTTAGAAAGCTTCAAGTTTTCCTTGGGGACCTCACTTGTCAAATTAAAGAGTGCTAATTTTACTGAGCTGAGAGTTTCGAATAACGGTTAGAGAACCATCAATGAGAAAGTAAATAGTTTCAACAGATATATGTTTTGCCCAGCTAAACAATGCACTTTTGTTGAGTGTACATTTTAAATGTCCCATATTATGCTAGTTTTCTGATTCATTCTGTCTGAAATGTTCTCTTCTGGCATGGAAATATCTCTTTTTATAATATGGGATGGTAAAGAGTTGAGATGAGATGCTAAAGTAAGTATATTCAAAATTTGATTACAAATATCACAGATGCTACAGCTTAGCATGTTGAACATGTGAAGCTGTAGCCTACTGCCAAATGAATCATCATTCGTTTAATTGTATATTTATGTATGGGTTTGCTTATTTATTTATTAATTCACAGCATGGTGGCCAGGTTGGCTCAGTGGTAGAGCAGACGCACATGTACTTCAAGGTTTATGCCTCGATGCAGAGGTCCAGGGTTTGGATCCGACCGGTGATTATTTCCTGCATGTCGTCCCTTTCTCACCTAACTGTCCTGTCAAAAATAATCTTTAAAAAAAACATAATTCATAGTATGTGTTTACAGTAAGTAAGTAAGTATCAAGATAAAAATAAAAAAACTTAATTCCAGCTTAATAGACATATAGCTTGAAGTCACACTATGGCGTTAGCTGCTAAAGACATCTCTACTGCCATCTGAGATCCAGCAAAGGACAAGAAACCATGAATGGAAACTTTATCATAGTAATAAATCAAAATGATTTGACATCAATGTATATGATGCTAACATATCGTACAGTACTGTGAATTGCATGGTCATGTAAAGAATGAAAATAGAAACCAATTAAATTTGCGTTAGACCTTTTTGTGAGAATTTGGTTTTTGATCTCTTTTATTCCTCAAGGCCCTATCAAGTAAATAAAATAGATTGACATCAAGATATGACTAACATATACAGTACTGAATGCATGCAGTAAAGAATAAAAAATTCCCAATACAAATCTTAGATCTCTTTTGGAGAATTTTAGGTTGTCTTTATTCCTAAGGTGAAAAGATTATTATTATTATTTTTTTTAATTAAGATAAAGGTCATGCAAAGTATTGAATCACTTCCCAGTTCTGGAGCATCCGCAATCCTCGTTATGTAAACAAATGGTTTGCCTAAAACTGAATGTATAAACCAGTCATTTGTCAGACTTGTTGTATAGTCCCTTTTCTCTGTTGTTGCATTTGGATGTTGCTGCTTTTCTTGTGCCTCTCTGTAATGTTTTACTGCCTTGTGGAAAAAAACTGGTTCCTGCAAGTTCATGTATAAAACGTTTACTCAGCTTCATCATGGCTCTCTGCAACCTCTTTCACGAAATAAACATATAATCAGCTGGCAGCTACAGAATGTCCAATAAGTGATGCAAGCAAAAGCCATCAAAGTCTTTGTTGCTGCATGTAATTCAGATACAATCTTGATACAATATGCTGGTACTGGAATTGTATATAATTATTTATAAAGATTTTCATTCCTATAAACAATTTAAAAGTATTTTGTAATTTGTTTCCCTTTGCTTTATAAGGAAAACCTTATTATTGTTGTTCTTAAAAGCAATGGCATAACATTTGTCAATATGTCCTTTTTTTATGTCCTTTTTATCTTTATCTTCAAACATGGTATCTGTGTGTTTAAATACATATTAAGACCTTACAAAATATGAATAGTTGTATTTACCATATGTTATATTCCAAGTCTTATAGTTGAGCTTGTTAAACTGTGGAGTGTCTGTATAGCCCTGGTGGTGGAGAGGAGAAACGTTCAGAAAACCATCAGAAGATTTCTAATGGTTTCCAATTGAGAGACAAATAAAAACCATCAACCAGTAGATTCCTCACATTGTCTGTTTTGATGTCTGCATTCAAACGAGTACAGACATTTAAAAAGTCGCAGCTACAGGCACAAAAATAAACTACTGCTTCCGTGCTGTTCAGTGTGTGTCTTACTTGATTTTGACAATGATAATAAAGAAAAAGTAATCCCTGGTTGACACATTATTTGGCAAACATACAAGATGGGTTCTAATAAACTTGAGAAATTTGGACAGATCACTCAAGATAATGTTTAGATATACTGTACATCTGGATAGAAAACGGAAATGGTAACGCTGCACTTTGAGCAAGGCACTGATGTCATCCAGTAGAGCTGCTCACTGGTCAGCAGCAGAGGACCACACTTCCTCCAGTTAACTGACAAATATGTGCAATTCACCATTATTTAGAGACAGATCAAATGATCCCAACCGAAGCAGTGTTTTAAAGAAGTGTAATAGTCTACGTGAAGCCCAACTGGAAAAATACCTTCTTATGAACCTAAATGTCCTAAAGAATAGTGCACCCAAATATGTTACTAAAACCCCCAGATGTTTGCAACATCAGGCAGAGTGTAGCATGTAGTCTTTTTAACCTAATGAACTCGGTTGTGAAGTCTCTTTGACCTCATGTCCCCTGGCTGACCGAGCCTCCTGACTGCTTTATGACCTCCATGTCAGGGTCCAAAGCAGGGCCACATCATGACTGCTCTTCTCTTGCGGGTGCTTTGGGATTTGTAGAATGGGAAGTGCAGAGTTCCTGGACAGGATGTGGAGCCCCCCCCCCCCCCCCATACTGACACATAGGCTTGCGGCGGCACGGGTCCGCATCTGGAGAAGACAGGACCAACATTTTGACATTTGAATAACTCGCTGTCTCCGTCTATTTTCTGGTGACACAAATCCGTTCATAAGTGCGAGTAGATCTAACCCGGGTAAGTCGACCACATTTGTTACACTTTGTCTCAGCTTGTGTATCGCATCATTGCTCTAAAAGTTAGTCCCCAAAGACGTAGCCTATTTATGGTGTTTCAGAGTTTCTTGTTGCAGACGTTTTCCATAAACACCGCTGCTTCCATTTTTTTTTTTTTTTTTTTACTTTTTACAAGTAACTAACTTTACCTAAAACATAGCTGTATTGCAGCGACTGTAGCCTGTATTTCTTTTGTTCCGTGCAGACAGCCCAGGGGGTTGATGTTAACTTAATAACAGGCTGCACTTATGCGCTATGTTGTTTTGCCTGTCCGGACATGCCACTGTATGGCTGCTGGCTGCTGTGACTGCTGCACACAGTTCACATGAGTACAATTTCTCTATAAACTCATTCCTTAATTGTCACATGCTCTCATCTGTCATTGTCTGCATCATTAAACACAGGGCTGTTGTTCTTTGGCCCTGCTGGTGGCTCAGTAAACACATCTCCTTGTCGCCACTCAGATTCATGGCTCACCTCAGGACTCTCCTGTCAGCCCTGGTGCTGGTGTTGTCTGTGTCTGAGCCTCTGACCAGCCCCGAGGAAAATGAAGTCCTGAAACACACAGAGTTAGAGCTCACCAAGAATCAGGCCAGTAACCACTGAAACCCTCCATGCCATCAAAGAGATCTTACTGTTAAAGTTGTCCCTGTTGTCCTAATTGTAATTTGCAAAAATTAAACTTAATATGATGGTTTCTTCTGTTTGTTTGAATCAGGTGACTGAGAATGCCATTGGAAACGTCAGCGAGACGACACCGAGCCACACACCAACTACAGGTGAGTTTTTGTTTTTCAACTTTTGCTGGGTTCTCTTATGCCTTTTCAGCTTCTCCTTAAATTGCCCTTATTTTCGTTTACATTAGCAGCTCCCTTGACTACCACAATTTCCCAGAGCCCCAGTCTTGCTCCTCAGTGTCTGGGAAACCAGGTGATGCTGGAGAGCAGCACAGGCTGCGGCTGTCCACCTGGCATGGTGAGGGATGGTGACAACTGTACCTGTCCTGTGGGCTTCACTCTGGAGGGGCCTGCAAGGTGTAAAGGTGAGAGGGGGACAGAATCAGGGCCAGCGTTTAACTGAAGGTGCTGTGTGTAACATTGGAACATCAACAAATCAGTACTGTATTCAATTTGAGAAATTAGTGTAATTACTGTATACAAATGAGGCAACTGAAGAATGGTGGGAAGTCTCTGCATTGTAAACAGTTTTTTGCAGAATACATCAATAACACACCGCCAAACAAAACACAATCAGTGACACAGAAGAGTTCCTTAATTTCAAGGAAAATAGCAGAGCCGTTCTTTAGAAAACAATACTTGTCTCAAATTTCTTTTACTTCTTGCCAATACCTTGAGGTGTCAGTGATTTGGAAACCCCGGTTTTACCTTCTCATCCCTAGGTGTAAAGCTTGGTTGGACCAAAAATGTTAGGTAGTATTGTCAACATATTTTTATTCTGACCCCGTGAGCATGTGGTTACATGAACATTTTTCAAATTTTTTTATCTAATACACCTGGGGGAGGTGCTCGGAGCTCCCTGATTGAGGGTGTCCCCCTACTAAGGCCACCCCCCCCCCCCCCCCTCACTTCCCTGTCTTCGCTTTCCAAAAATAAAGGGCCCAAAAAACCCCAAAAAAATCTTTAAAAAAAGTCTTCCCCCAACTGTTTGACTGTTTTTAGTCATACAGTTCATACTCTTTTACAACATCTGTTTTCCCTAAACTGTTATTATATTCTTGTTTTCTTCCCAAATTAGATGAGTGCAGCTTGAGGACTGTGCCGTGAGGGAAAGTGTGTGTAAACACTCCCCGCTTGGGTCCAGTGCCAGCCCGGTTCGGAAGGGCCCTCGCCGTTTTTGTAAGTTAGCGGAAAGGGTTTCACCACGCGGAAAGACTGTGTCCGTTTTTGAATGGAGGTTGGTTTTTTATTTCCCTTGGTTCCCAAATTAATATACCCCCTTTGCAAAAGGAAGGTTGGAATAGAGAGTTTTAAATTGTTTTGCTGCTTGCCTCATTTTTTACTCTTGTTTAGTTCTTCTCTCTCTGCTCTTCACCTTTCCTTTAATGACAAATTTCCACCCTCTGAAATCTTCCCAATACTCTATTTGTATGCTCTTTTTTTTCATCTTCTATGTGACTCTTCTGCACGTCTGGTCCCAGGTCCTGTGTGTCCAGACTACACGGTGTGTCAAGGTATGATTGCTTTTAATGCTTAACACAGGCTGCTTGCTTTTCCAGGGGTTAAAATGTCAAGGTAACCAAATCCTAAGCAAGTTTGGAGTGTTTAGAAAGGTCATATTTATAAGAGTTTCTTGTAATTTTGTCTTGTTTCTTTTTTAACCAATATTCTAATGCTATTTCCATAATTACAGTTATTTGCAAAACTGCTACAGGAAAGAAATGGATGTGGTGTTCACAAAGGGAAAAGAAAACATTGTGGTATATTGATACAACAGCTCCCCATAGTGTTGCAGGGACAAATTGTAATGCCTACTAGGACTTGATTAGGGTTTAGTGACATGAAAATGATTTAGTAACTTAAGGGTGCATTGCACGAAAAACAAGTGAATGAAAAAGTCATATATACTGTATGTATGTAGCATTCTCTTCCTCTGTCCCAGATGTGGATGAATGTACAGAGAATCCTGCAGTATGTGATGGTCATGGTGTGTGTGAGAACACGGTTGGGAGCTACAAGTGTGTTTGTCGACCAGGTTACCGGGGAAACGGCACACACTGCGAAGGTAAGCAATTAGTGCGGCCGTCCCTCCATGGAAAACTCTGTTTCCTGTAGACGGGGTCAGCTTCTTTGTGTGCTCATGTTTTAATGCTTGCTGTTATGCCTTGCATTCAAATTATCCCTAGTGGCAAAATAATGATTGTCGAATTGAGATGGACAGAGTTTTGGGTATGTTTTTTTTTTTAATCTCTTTCCAGATGAGAATGAATGTGCATCAGGTGGTCACGGGTGTGACACCAACGCTCGTTGTGGCAACATCATTGGCTCTTATTTCTGCCAATGCTACCAGGTTAAAGGGGCTGGACACTCTTGTTTGGGTACCCCTGTGTTTTTTCCATTAGTGGTGTCATATCACTAAATGACTAAAGTAATCCGGGGCTGTGGGGATACTTGCAAAAAAATTTTGCGTTGGCCACAGCATTGGCCAACAGCATCACCAACACCAGTCCTTCAGGATAGTTTTTTTTACAACTTTGATGAGTTGCCTAAAAGGGCCACGTCACACAACGGCCCCAACGAACCCGGGGGGGGTAAACTGCCTTTGCTTAGGGTCCGCTATCGGGATGGACTAAAATGCACAGGTAAAACCAGGAGTGGGGGTTTAAACATTACCCCAACTTTTACTGTTTAAGGAATGTCAACTTTTTGAGAAATTGCGTATTTGCTTTTTTTCGTGATTTGGGGAGGAGATTTATACCCCCTTTTGGGTATCCAGGAGATTTGGCCCCATCGAAAAGGGCTTTTTGAAGGGGCAAGTTGCAAGGGGGCCGGGACGGTTTTTTTCTTTAAAACCCTTTCAATTAAAAAAAAAAGCTCTCCAACACACACCCCCAACCCCAAACACACACCCCCCCACACACACCCAACACACACACACCACACACGCTAATATCAGTACCATGCCGGGTGCGCCCCTGCCCTAGGGAACCCAGGTTTCATGTCGTTTGTCAGTGGACGGAGGGACGGGGGGGGTTTTTTGGGATTAGGGGGGCATTGTGCTCTCCTTTCCCGAGCCTGGCCTTTTTGACGTAAAGGTGATTCCCCCCAACTGGGGGGGAGGACAGTATTACAGGGAGACATTGTAACAAATTAAAAATTCTTTTGTAAAAAATGCATGAAACAAAATTTTTTTTTTGCATACAAAATGACAGGAAACCCCTTTCCTAGGGGTTTTAAAGGGGCCCATTTGTCTTTGGGTGCTTCTTTCGTGTATATCCTTAAAAGCCAATACCATTTTTTTTTTTTTTGACAAACAAGCGCCCTTTTTTTTACTTTTCCCCTTGTGCAAACGCTCTTAAAAAAAAAAAAACGGGTGTTTTTTTTTCAAACATGAGGCTTGTAAAAATTAACTAAATGTCTCTATCCCACAGTGTGGATGATTTTTTTGGCACTTTTAAGGCCTGCAAAACATTTTTATCAACACCGGGGGCTTTTCCATGCTCCTGCAGGCCCCGGCACCGCTACACATTGATGGCCACACCTGTGTGGGTCAGTCAATTACCAACACTCTTTCACTTCTCACTGTGTACCAACTCATTTTATCAATTTAAACAGGCTGCAGAAGACACAATAATTGTCATGAATGTGTTACACTGTCTGATTTTGTGTGTGTGCGTCTTTTCTGCTCAGACGTAAGTGGATGTCCTAAGGGCACATTTTTGAGAGTTAGTGAGATGATAAAGCCAGACTGAGTTAGGTATCAGTTGCACAGCAGAGATAAATGTGCCAATTTTTTTTACCTGTGTGTGTCTGTTTCTGTGTGTGTGTTTGTGCTCAGACATTGATGAATGTAAACTCCAGAGTGGCGGCTGCTCTCACACCTGCACCAACACTCCAGGAGGACATACTTGCCACTGCCCTCCTCCTCTGCTGCTAGACACAGACAACCTCACCTGCAGCAGTACGTTTCCCATTACATCACATTATTTTGAGTCCAAAAAAAGAATGAATAGTATGTAAGAGTATAAATTGCATCTATAAAAAATTTGAAAACTTTACATATAGCGCGTCAAACTTCTTTTCTTATTACTTATATTTTTGGGTTTTCCGTGATCTCACTGTAGCCCAGATATCATTGGCTACAAACAATCGCTTTAATAATTCTAATTATGTGTTGCTTGAGAAATGACAGATTTATTGATTTTCGTATTAGTTTACGGATCAATCTTTTCAGCTCTGCCCAAAACACTTTAATAATCTGTAAATATTCAGTGTTAAAATATATATTTTTTTTCTTGAACAGATGTTACATCCTGCAAGCTGAGAAATGGTGGTTGTGACCATACATGTAGCGTGAGGGCGGAGGGCCAGGTCCAGTGTAGCTGTCGAGCAGGCTGGAAGTTGGGCGAGGACCAGAGGAGCTGCGTGGGTGAGACAGATTTTTGGGTTTAATCCTTCAGATAAAAAAACAGTTAAGGGCTGGAAACACTTGTCATCCATTTTTTACTCGCCACTTTGACAGTGTTCATTCTACTAAATTACATCTCGGTTAAAAGGATGTCACTCAGTCCAAAAGGAAATAAACAATCTACTTACGACAGATTTTTTCACTGTTTTGAAATGTCTGCCTGTTTAAAGATCCCACTGTCTTTCGTCATAAGATGTGAACGAGTGCGGGGACTTTACAAACGGAGGCTGTGAGCATCTCTGTGTGAACCATCCTGGTG
The DNA here is from genome assembly GCF_008692095.1 of Etheostoma spectabile. Classification (NCBI taxonomy): domain Eukaryota; kingdom Metazoa; phylum Chordata; class Actinopteri; order Perciformes; family Percidae; genus Etheostoma; species Etheostoma spectabile. The sequence continues at coordinate 35,168,612 of NC_045741.1, forward strand.
GCTTTAACTGTGCCTGCAGCAAGGGGTATGAAGTGAGAACTGATGACCTCACCAAGTGCCAGCGTGAGTCAAACTTCAAACATCTACTGTAATATCGCAGACACCAGGATTGGTACTGCTTGTTCTTGTTTTTGTAAGGGGTTATAATAAATAATAAAACAAAATCGTATTGACTTTTCTGCCAATTCCAGCTGTGTGTAACCCTCGCTGTCAGAACTATGGAGTGTGTGTGGCCCCAAACACCTGTGACTGCCCTCCAGGCTACCCTGGACTTGGATGCTCAGGTACAAACTTTGACTGTTGTACATGGATAACACATACGTGATTGTTATTTGCAGTTGCTGTGAGAAATAGATCCATGTTGATTGTGTATTTCAGCCATGTGCTCCCCACCCTGTGCCCATGGAGGCAGCTGTATGCGCTGGAACAAGTGTCTGTGTCCTTCTGGCTGGACCGGAGCAGGCTGCCACACAGGTACATCACCTCTGACCTTAACAAAGACTGCCCCACTTCTGTTCAAGCAAGCACTGTAGAGACACTCTGTATAAACACAGGAGAATATAAGTTACATTGAGTAAACAAGGCATGTTGCATAAGCAATTACAAATGGTCACTTCCTTTTGCTTTCTGTCAGCGGTGTGTGAGCTGCCCTGTGCTAACGGTGGACGCTGTGTGGGGCCTGAGACCTGCCAGTGTTCCTCTGACTACACCGGCCCCCAGTGCCTCTTGCGTAAGTAACAAAACCACCACCACATCTGGCATCAGTTACACCAGCCATCCAGGTACTTCTGGGGGGTAGCTAGTTCTTTCTAACTCCCTGCCTCCCTGCTTAGGGGCAGCCCTGCCTGTTGAAATATGCATTATGCCATGATGGAAAAACAAAGAAGCAGTGTCCGTGTGTGTGTGTTTTGCAGCTTTGTGCACTCCTGCCTGCCAAAACGGAGGAAGATGTGCAGATGTTGACAAATGCACATGTGTTGGTGGATGGCAAGGAGCTCGTTGCCAGATAGGTGAGGTACCACTCGCCTTTACATTTGTATCTATTCATTGTTACATAACTGAAATATTCACACACAGGACCCATGTTTTACAACAAATCATCGTCAAAGTATGGTAGTTATGATAGTTGTTGCCTACTTGCACTAATTTATGTAAAACAGAAAATGCAATCTATAACTAAGACAATATACAGTGGGGAGAACAAGTATTTGATACACTCCTGATTTTGCAGGTTTTCCTACTTACAAAGTATGTAGATGTCTCTTATTTTTGTCATAGGTACACTTCAACTGTGAGAGACAGAATCTAAAACAAAAATCCAGAAAATCACATTGTATGATTTGGTACAGAAACCTTTGTTTGCAATTACAGAGATCATATGTTTCCTGTAGTTCTTGACCAGGTTTGCACACACTGCAGCAGGGATTTTGGCCCACTTCTCCATACAGACCTTCTCCAGATCCTTCAGGTTTCAGAGCGGTCGTTGGGCAATACGGACTTTCAGCTCCATCCAAAGATTTTCTATTGGGTTCAGGTCTGGAGACTGGCTAGGCCACTCCAAGAAGTTGAGATGCTTCTCACGGAGCCTCTCCTTAGTTGCCCTGGCTGTGTGTTTCGGGTCGTTGTCATGCTGGAAGACCCAGACACGACCCATCTTCAAGCCTCTTACTGAGGGAAGGACCCCATCCATCCTTCCCTCTATACGGTACAGTGGTCCTGTCCCCTTTGCATAAAAGCATCCCCAAAGAATGATAGTACCACCTCCATGGTTCACGGTTGGGATGGTGTTCTTGGGGTTGTACTCATCCTTCTTCTTCCTCTAAACACTGCGAGTGGAGTTTAGACCAAAAAGCTCTATTTTGTCTCATCAGACCACATGACCTTCTCCCATTCCTCCTCTGGATCATCCAGATGTTAATTGGCAACCTTCAGATGGGCCTGGACATGCGCTGGCTTGAGCAGAGGAACCTTGCGTGCGTTGCAGGATTTTAATCTATGACGGCGTAGTGTTGTACTAATGGTTTTCTTTGAGACTGTGGTCCCAGCTCTCTTCAGGTCACTGACCAGGTCCTGCCGTGTATTTAGGGGCTGATCCCTCACCGTCCTCATGATCACTGATGCCCCACGAGGTGAGATCTTGCATGGAGCCCCAGACCGAGGGAGATTGACCGTCATCTTGAACTTCTTCCATTTTCTAATAATTGCTCCAACAGTTGTTGCCTTCTCACCAAGCTGCTTGCCTATTGTCCTGTAGCCCATCCCAGCCTTGTGCAGGTCTACAATTTTATCCCTGATGTCCTTACACAGCTCTCTGGTCTTGGCCATTTGGAGAGGTTGGAGTCCGTTTGTTTGATTGAGTGTGTGAACAGGTGTCTTTTATACAGGTAACGAGTTCAAACGGGTGCAGTTAATACAGGTAATGAGTGGAGAACAGGAGGGCTTCTTAAAGAAAAACTACCAGGTCTGTGAGAGCCGGAATTCTTACTGGTTGGTAGATGAACAAATACTTGTTTTCCCCACTGTAACCTCTGATGGTTTTTACTTAATAATAATAATTTGTTCTCTGCTCTGGCACCCGTTACACAATCCCTGCACCTTTTACACTCTGAGTTTAATTTACTTCCATCAGGACTCAGGTTTTATCTCTCAAGAGGAGGCACTAACTGATGTATGAGGTTCCATTATTCCGTCAGCTGTTGGGCTTTTTAAACAAAATGGGATTTGGGTTTTTACCAGCTGTGGATGCAGCAGAGTATTTCCTGGTTTCTAGCTTTGTCTCTTTGCTGCTTTCTGTTGTTATATTTTTCTATATTGCTGTACTGTAGTGTATTACCGTCATTGAATGCCGTCTGTAAGCCAAGGAGATAAAAGCTCTACTTCTCTACTTCGCGGATGAAGAATTCGAAACTTCAAATTATGAGCTAAAAAATGGCTTTATGAAAAATGTAATATTCAATTTAGTGTTAAATCACAACAGACAATATTACCTGAGGACATTTAGATTAGACAGAGCCGGTCTAGACCACTCTCTTAATTTACAGAGACCTGACGAGCAAAATGGAATGCCAAATACAAAATCTACAGTTCTGTGTGTGTGTGTGTGTGTGTGTGTGTGTGTGTGTATATATATGAATGTCTCTGAAGGCTTACTGTTAGTAAGTTAGTAGTTAGTAAGTTTGTAAGAGCCAATTAGTGCCCTTAGTATAAATAGGAACCAATCGAACCAATAGAACCAATGGTGTTAATTGCAAATATGACTTGGACTATCATTGATCAAAAAAGGTAAAAAATGCGTTAGATACTCTACCCGTGGAAAGCTCTACAAAGTTTGTTGATTTTTCCGGAAGCTGCAGGATTTCCAGCCTCTATAATAAGTGTTCAACATCCCAGTGTAAAGTGTTGTCAGTAGGCATGCAAAAACATTAGTTTTTAAGGGGATCATCAGGGTCATGTTACATACAAAACAAACCGTCCAGCCAGCGGGAAGTCCAGCTTGTTTTGGCCATTGTTTGCTCTACTAGTCATCAGTCACTGATGTCCCAATTCAAAATAACATAACCAATCTTAACTACTACAATACACTAACTTTAATAGATGCTCTGTGAATTTCTACCACAAACTTTACTGTTCTTTTCTGTCTCCCTCAGAGCCTGTTCAGTGTCAGACACCTTGTAAGAACGGTGGAGTGTGTGTGGGCCTCAACAGGTGCCGCTGCGAAAAAGGATTTACCGGACGTCTCTGTGAAACGGGTAAGTCTGTGTTTGTGTGTGTGTCTGTGTGTTAAAAAGACGATTCTTTGCCGTCCCTTTGCATTAAGACTCTTGCCGTGTGGTGTGTCTGCAGCGCTGACCACCCCCTGTGTGCCGCCCTGCCAGCACGGGGCCACATGCAGTCCTCACAACACCTGTACCTGTCCTGAGGGCACTGCAGGCCTGCGCTGTGAGAGGCTGTGAGTATGAACACCACTGTGTTCTGTCTAATGCTCATTACCGGTCTGCTTTTCCAATGAAAGTTGTTTTTACTCAAGCAAATTATATCAACGGGGTACAACTGTTTACCTGTTATGTGATGTACAGCTTTCGACATGCTCTAATTGTGATTAGGCGTCTGCAACAACATCAGTACAGCTGTGGCGCTCTTTACACGGCCTGAATTGTCCTGAATGGTCTAGTCTAGTCTTCATGTGTGAGGTGCACCCCATTTTGTTGACTGTGTCTCTATGCAAACATACAAGGGAGCACACCCTCTGTTTTACATAAAAGGTTAATCTGAAAGCCCCCCATTCAGACTAATAGTTACAGTTAAAGGCAGTGTTCATTTACATCTTTTCCAAATAGTACCTAATACCTAGTGTCAAGATAATTATCATAAATGTTAAAAAACACCAATAATACTGCTGCTTTTATTATTTGTCAATTTGTTGAGCAGATGTTGAAATGGGTGTAGGTTTCAGAATGCTATATGATTCAAAAGCCACTTTGACTTATTCTCATGGATGTGTTTGTGTGTCCAAGGACGTGCCCTGTGGTCACCATGGTGGTCAGCTTGGCTCGAGCTGTCCGAAAGGCATTTAGGGAGAGTTACGTGGACCGCTGTGGACCCCTGGGAGTTCAGCTTTGCACTAAATACAGGTTTCCTGTTTTCTTATTACATCCTCCAGATCTGAATTAGGTAGGTCCTAAGGTTGTCATGTCTTTGGAGTAGCAGAACGGTGGAGTTTTTTCTTCTATATGTACTTACTTAAATTGATTTATAAATAGTTATTCATGTTTATGACAAAACATTATTGCACAGGCAAATGTGAGAGGTGTGTTACAGTAGCATGTGGGTGACCATCAACGCATGGAAAGGTTAAGTTAGATCAGAGTGTAATTATAATATTAATACATGCTCTGTGATTGTGTTTTCAGGATGAACCAGGCCCGTGTGTACCTGCAGGCATACAGGGTGGGCTACAAAATCCAGTGTCCAGAGAGGAAGGGCAGATGAGCAATGTTATGTAAAAGCTTGTTGTCCTTAAAAAACATCACCCAACAGATGTGCAACACAGCAAAAACTAAAATGAAACAAGTTGTAAAATGAAATGTAACTGAATAAGTGAGAGGGCGTCGCTGAGGGCAGCCTCTATGTTGAAATATAAAGGGGAAATGTATCATTAAGGCTGGTATTTGATCTGTGATGTATGTTGACGATTATCTTTAATTAGTTCTGTATAGTCACATGTTTACATTTCATGAGAAATATTCCTCAGTATATCCAATGTGCAATGGATTCATTATATGTCTTGTTTGTGGATGGCAGCTGAAAGTTAATAAACGTTCCTTTTTTTACAAAATGGTATCAATATTGTGAACTCTTGTCAATGATTGTCTAATAATAATGATGACAAGTGTGAGGTGCTAGAGAAGTCAAAGAGTTCATTTCAAATAATGAGGTTGATAAACTAGAATTACTGTCTGGAACATTTGGATGTATCAGCCGCAAGGGACCTTATCCTCTTCTCTCTGTTTTTTTTTTTCTTTTTTGTTTGTCCATCTTGCTCTAAAACTATTCCTCCAAATGTTACTAAATAGAAATGGGAAAGGGGCAGGACCAGGGCCTGAAATACCCGACCACACGCCAAACGGGGGTGAATTCTTCCATTGGTGGGTAAAACTGACAAACTACCTGCTACCTTGGCAGCCAAAGAAAATTGAGTGATTCAGTTGTTTAGCCATTTTTCAGTCATTTCAATTAAGGCCGCCGTTTGCTTGGACTTGAGCTGCAAATGTGGTGGCACATTACTGGAGGGAAGAGGCTGGCTGAAACAAGCAACCATCAAAAAGATGAGGATAATTCAAAGAAAAGTAAAACGGTCGGTCGTGTGTATGGCTCAGAAAATGAGGTGGAGGAAAAGGAATGTGTCTGCTCCTTAATGACAATGTTAATAACTTTACAGCACTTAAATGTGTATTCTTGGTGGCCAAAAAAGTTAACTTCAGCCCCTGGGCAGGACGCAGGTAAAGTTTCAATGGACACCTAAAGTAATTGGAAAGGACATAGGCTGACAATGCAAAAAACAATGGGCCAACCAAAGTGAGGAACTCGCATGCAAACGTGGCCGGACCAACTATCAAAACAAAGTACAGAGTAGCTTGGATTTCAACACAGAAGGAGTGGGACTTCATTCTCGGCTCAGGATGCCAATACTCCACCAGCTACATAGCCTAGCTGTTTGCTGTCATGTTTTCAATGTCAATTACAGATATGTCATGACCTCTGTATGCCATGTCCTTGATTTGTTTCATATCATTCAGTCCAGTACTGCCACCCAGTGACAAATGTTTTTTTAGTTTCCCTCGCAGTTCACATGAGAAAGGTCCAGCTGCGGCCTGCAGCATGGATGAATTAATAGACATGTAAAAACGTCACCTTTGGAACTGGAAAATGTTTCACTATAATTCTGTCATTTTATCCCCCAAACAATTATTCAATAAATTAAGAACAAAATTAGTACATCAATACATAATGTACCAGTCAAAACTATTCACAAGAATTGTTTTGCCGAAGTTTCTCCCGTTTTGGTGATTTTGGGGATGCAATTTTCAAAAACGTGTCCTGTATCTGCAGCCAGATGGAAGAAAAGTGGGAAAAATAAATAAATTGTGGGGGTGTCCAGAGTCTTTTGGTGTCAGATTTCAGTGTCAGAGGGGCTCTGTCACTGTAGTCAGGGAGGCTGGGGTTGGGAGATCAATGATTTTGGAAACAGTGTGTGCAGTACAAGACAGCTTGCTTTTGAGTTAGATAGCATCGTGAGGACAACAGTTACACTGACAGAGCGTCAAAATGTGAATGCACTCGTAAAATTATTCTTAACCCTTGTGTTGTCTTCCCTTCAACCATGAAAAAAAACGTTTTGGTTGCTTTTATAATGTTGTGGTGCTTTTTTTTAAGTGTTTTTGGTGTTTTTTCCAAAGTTTTTTGATGTTTTTAATGTTGATATTTTCAGCGCTTATTTCAACGGCCCATTTTTTGTGACTAAAAATGAATAAATAAACTGAAAACGGGTCAGTTTGACCCAAGGACAACACGAGGGTTTATAGGATTCTTTATCATACAGTATGTCAGGTGTGTGTCTTTGATGTGCTCTTATCTAACACTGCTCTCTTTGCGTTCATTTTACAACACAAGAATCCTGACTCTTTTTGCTTCTTTAACACACTGTGGGAATACTTTGGGCACACTGGGCATGCTGTGGACAGTGTGCACAGCTGAGTCTATTTCATTTAAAGAATCAACTTTCAATTTCTAAATATTAACGAAACCAGAAATTTCCCATTTCATCCTAAGTCAGATGGTCTCATTGAGCCATTTAATTGCACATTGTTATCCATGCTGTGGCTGTTTGTGGAAGTAAATCCGTCCAACAAGCTACATTATACACAGCAGCGGTTTTACCCCATATGCTGGATGTGGGAGCTGGAGAAGCATTGTCTTCAGTCCTTTAGTAATGACACTGTCCACTGTAGTTGAGGTAGTGAAGAAGCATCAGGTTAAAGCTTCTAGTGAACAAAATAACTATTTAGTGGGCTATAACTCTGAGGGGGAGCTGGTGTGATGGTAGGTTAAAGTATATAAAGATAAAGTGACATGTGGTTAGCTCAGAGCTCAATAGTTCAAGAGTCCTAAGTCTTGCAGCCTGTGGGAGGAAGCTGTTCCTGAGCCTGCATGGTGCTCCAGGACCAGCCAGGCAGAAGAGTTTGTAGCTGAAGGGATTTAGGTCTGTGATTATACTGTTGGCATGTAAACCTGTAAAAGTTGCACAGCATTTCGGTGTTATATTAACTTACATCCATTGTCATTTAGTCTACACTTTTACCCAAACAACGGCTTCCAATGAAGTGTTTCAACCTTGAAGGTGAAAACTCCAGACAACAAGTGCAAGTAGGCCTACTTGCACTTCTATATATACTGTTATATATAAAAACATATATAATATATATATATATATATGTATTTATATATATATATATATATGAGAGAGAGAGAGAGAGAGAGAGAGTTTGCATATTTAGTACATGAAAAACTTTTTTAAAGTGCGCCCTGAGCCTCAGCCACAGAGGAAAACATTAATCAGCCCAGGCCTATGCCTCTCACAAACTGTTGTCACAAAGATGGAAACACATATTATTGTAGGCTATGATGTAGTGTATAGATAAAGGGAAACACTGGACTTGACTGAATTGAACAGTTTTATTTTCAGAAGGCAGATTCAAGACAGTTCTTTAAATCTGTCTCTGCATGTGTGTGGTATTAATTCTGTAATGAGGAATTATTAACAGTAGACCCGGACTAGTCCATTATTTAAGAAAGATCAAAAGTACTAAATGGGCCTTACTTTATGCCACAGTTGTATCTATTCAGCTAGTTCAGTATTTATACTAGTGGCGAGAGGGAAGCACACAACCCACATGTCTGCCAAACTTCAAAATAAAACGCATTAATCGACTGATTCAAAAAAACAAACAGTTAAAACAGAAAAACTGCTACTTAGTGAGTGGAAGGGTGAACGTTATGGTATTTGTTAAACCTTTTGGTTGTTCCTAAGCCTGTTGTGCCTCCGTACAACTTTTTATGATCGTATCAAACGTTGTGTTGTAGCTATGTGCTCGCCACTAATTGAGCCAGTTTGTTGGTTTCAGGCACGGCTAAAAATAATTGACAAAAATGTACGGTATTTTCATTAACGCTTTCAATGAGGATGTCTTTATTTTCACGCTTGCCCCATAGCTGTATGGTTGAAACAAAGTTAAACGGGAGATTTGTTTTGAAAATCCAATGACCGGAAACTGTGACAGTCGCTGACTTGTTAGCTTTTGTGACACGCTGTGTCCTCCAACACTCGAGATTTGGCAGCCGGTCATTTAAGGTCAAGAGCACCAAAATCATGGTGTTTGAGGAGAAGATGATCCTGAACGGAGAGCCCGGGGATGTTAGTAGCTTTGACAGAATTAAGACAAATCTGCTATGCCAGAAACGTTTGGTTATTTTTAGCTAGCAAGCTAACATATTATACGGCTAACTAAGCTGTCATCATCCATAGCTAGCTAACGCTAGATGAATACAGTCTATATAGACTGATATATATATATATATATATATATATATATATATATATATATATATATATATATATATATATTCAATATCTATACAGTCTATGTGTATGCTTCATCACCTAGCTTACGTTAGCATTGGCTAACGTTATAATTTCCATCGAAGTTCAGAAACATTATGAGGCTTAATAAGCAGCAGAAAGCAAGTTGTATTCTAACTAGTTCGTCGTTGGTAGGTGTCTTGCTAATTGTTGAATGTGTAATTTATACCAAAACGACAGCTTTTGTCTGATAGATGGGAGTGGACTAACGTTATAATTTCGCTACGTAACGTTATGTCTGTTTCAGGAGGAGGAAGAAGAGGAGGAAGAAGAGCAAGACATGGTGGTATGTTTGTTGCAGATCCACATCAGAATCAAAATGTGTCAACTGTCCCTCCTGTATTGTGAGATTATGGGTTTAATCGGGAGTCTGACCGCCCTTATATTTAACTGGATTAGACTTTTTATTAAATATATCGAATTGTCAAGCAAGAAAAGGAACATTTATCTTGAAAAGCAATATTAAACTGACAAACATGAGAGAGAAAGGTGTAAAAGAAAAAAAAAAGCTGCTGTAGACAATTTGAGTTTTTATTCCCTCTAAATCCCCCTCATACACTTGGTGACTAGTTTGTCAGGTACAGCTATGGTCATTTTAGAGGCTTTTGTGTAGGTTGTGTTTAGATGTTCCAATATTTAGTTCCTGGTTGATAACAATGGGGTAAGTGAGTGTATTACTGACTGAATGCGTGTCCCCTTATGAAGGGCACTCATCAAGGTACATATTCTCAATGCTGCATATTCTGTTTCAGGATCCCCTTGAAACGATGCGACAGAAGTGTGAAGAGACAGAGCACTGCGTTCACACTCGGGAGCGCCTGGAGCATTGTGAGACCAGAGTTGGCTCCCGGTCTTCGACGGCGGAGGATTGTACTGAGGAGCTGTTTGACTTCCTGCATGCTCGGGACCACTGTGTAAGTGTGACATTTGCCAATTGTATCAAGCCGAAAGATAAAAATTCAAAGAAGTCAAGCTTCATGGGTAGGCATTTTATTTGTTGTGTAATAGCTTGGCTAACACTAGTTTTGCTAGCGGTAGGCCAAAAAGCTACTTTAACAACAGCACTGGTTAATGCTAAGCTCTGTCATTTGGAGAGCTCCGTGTCAGCCACCTAAGCATGTTGTTACTTTAATTGTGTTATTTTCCAATTGAATGTGTGAAAAGAAAACTGTGGACTGCGAGTATTAGTTAACTATGATGGCTGTATTATAGCCTACCTGATCAAATTAAAATAATTTCCTTTGATCGACAAAATCAAATGTTTCACTGTCTTTTACAGTCACCAATGTGCAGCTGTGACACATTGCATTTCTTTTCTACCATCATGACGAGCTACTAACTTGCGTCATGTGTAAAGTAGACCAATGTCTGTTTGGTTTAGATTGGTATAGATTTACAAGACACACGTTTGAGATGCATGTGATAGCAGGCAGATCAAACCCATAGGCCTATACATATCTATATCTGGAGTTTAGACCAATGTCTTGTAAGCATTTCTTCTCTGGTGGCATCTGCATGTTGCACTGCAGATATGCATTTGAACATTTACATAGTTTAAATTATTGTGTCTGCATGATGCTTTCACTAATAAGCCAATAGGCCTACAAATGCAAGTTGAGCGAGGTGTAAAGGGCGAGTCCTATAAGTTAGCTGGTAACGTTGTTACCAGTAAAAGGAAATAAAATACATGCAGCAACACCAAGCTTGAAGTATCAAACACTGACGTTTATCGGTAGGCTATATGTTAATATAGCGGTGTGCAGGTGTTAGATATGTGCAGATCACCGGAACAGACACAAGACAACACCAACCGTGTGATGATAACATCCAAAACACAGGATTCACTCTGTGGTTTCTGTGACATGAGAAAGTACTAATGTTAAAAAATACACAGATCTAAGCCCCAGCGAGTGGAAAAGTTGCGTGACTGACCCACTTGCCTCATCTGTCGTGCCATGTTGTAAATTCAGATGGATTTTAATTGGCTGTCAGTGTTACTAACGTTCATCAAATCAATCTAAAAGTGATCCCATCGACATGTCTTGCCACTGTTGTTGTTGGTAGGGGAGTGGACTCCACCATCCACTTGAGTAAGAACAGTTTTTAAAACTACATATTTAGTTATTGTTCTTGGTATGGACGGCCCATAAGATAAGCCTTTATATGGTGGAATTGTTTATGACCTGCATGTTACTGTAACTTGAGTGCTATTAAAATGTCTTTGTGACATGATTTGAAGCAGTTAACCCGTCCCTGCACTGCATGTATTATGTATAAATTAATGAATGTCCTCTTATGTCCTCTGTAGGTGTCAAACAAACTCTTCCATTCGGTCAAATGAAGTCTTCCTGTTGCACCGCTGGCTGATGACATTCTTCAAATATTGTATTATGAGGAGAACATGGTTTTAAACACATTTATTTGTGGATATACTATATGTTGTAACTTTAAACATATACTATAGTGTATCTGTATGTGTGAAGGAAGTATTTCATTAAAGAGCTTTATAACCTTACCTTTTGTCACAAGTGTATTTTCTGACTATAGAATCAGAATCAGAAAAGGATTTATTGCAAAGTAAGTAACACTTACAAGGAGCTTGCTCTGGTGGATGGTGCATACATATGTATGAAACACATTAATAGTAAATAAACATTAAATGAAGAAACAAATGTGTACAGTATAACTTTAACAATAAGAATATATATCATAGAATCCAATACATTCCAAAATTATGTTTGTAAATCTGAACCCCTATAAACTGATTTCTGTAAAAGTTGATATTACAAACCCCAATTCCAATAAAATGCTGTGTAAAATGTAAATAAAAACAGAAAACAATCATTTGTAAATCCTTTTCCATATTCAAATGAATACACGACAAAGGAGATATTTAATGTTTAAACTCATAAACTTTAGATTTTTTGTTTTGCAAATATTCATGCATTTTGAATTTGATGCCTTCAACACGTTCCAAAAAAAGCCGGGATGGGCATGTTTACCACTGTGTTACATCAGCTTTTCTTTTAACAACACTCAATAGGCATTTGGGAACTGAGGACATTTATTGTTAAAGCTTTGCAGGTGGAAGTCTTTCTTATTCTTGCTTAATGTACGACTTAAGTTGCTCAACAATCCGGGGTCTCCGTTGTCGTATTTTGCACTTAATATTGAGCCACACATTTTCAATGGGAGACAGGTCTGGGCTGCAGGCAGGCCAGTCTGGTACCCACACTCTTATACTACGAACCCACGCTGTTGTAATACGTGCAGAATGTGAATGAGCATTGTCTTGCTAAAATTAGCAGGGACGTCCCTGAAAAGACTTGGCTTGGATGGGCATCCGTATGTTGCTCCCAAACCTCTATGTACATTTCCAAAATAAAGGTGCCTTCACAGATGTACAAGTTACCCATGCCATGGGCACTAAACCCCCCCCCCCCCCCCCCCCCCATACATCACAGATGTATCTCAGTGTTCATCACAGTGTTGAACTTCGCCCCATCCTTGCGTGTGAACAACTGAGGCTTTTGGGGATGCTCCTTTTATACCCAATCATGACCATTTAACCCTTTCACCTGTGGAATGTTCCAAATAGGTGTTTTCTGAGCATTCCTCAACGTCTTTTATTGCCCTGGGCCCTGTCCCATCTTTTTTGGAACGTGTTGCAGACATCAAATTTAAAATGAGTTAATATTTACCAAAAAGCTTTAACGTTTATCAGTTTGAACATGAAATAGCTTGTCTTGGTATTCTATTATATATAGGTTGGAAAGTGTTTGCAAATCATTTTATTCTGTTTTTATTTGGCTTTTACACAACATCCAACTTCATTGAAATTGGGGTTTGCCAATTGTAAGAACATTGAGTTAGGAAGGCCTCACCACAATTTGTTACCAGTTCGAAAACTTGCTCTTTTCATGAATGTGATTATTATAAAAGGAAAGCAAAGAGAAGGTATTTCAAAAAGTGCTAAAAGTGCATTGAATATGCACACATGCACACAAGTCCTGGCTGAAAAATCAGTCACTAAGATGAGTTTTCTTTTGGAAATGCTTGACTATTAGCTGAGACACTGGAGGGGACAAATGCGATGATGTCACATTAGATATGAACAGATTTGATCCAAGTGTTGCTATCTGTTGGCCAAAATATACATTTAACAGGGTCAGTTGAAATGAACTCCAGAAGCATCTAGAAATTTACTGTCACATAACTTATGAAGTGACTTGGGTGTCAGCACTGGACAATTCTTTAGTGTGGCCAGTAAAACTCCTCCTCTTTGCCTTTTTTCAATTCTTTATTGTACAAAGGTTCAATACAAAGGTACACACAAGTACATAGAAGAGACATCACAAAACAGGAACAAAAGAAAATATGATACAAAAAAATACATTTACATTTCTTAATGCCAGAGAAAATGTCATATCATTTCATATTGGATTCATTTAATTAAGTAAAGGTCTCATAATGGCTTTTTTGTTTTTAATGTTACATTTTAAAAAAAGGTGCTAAATTGCTGAAATTCATTATTTAATTTTAGAAAAATTGGCTTGGTTCTGCCTTCTTTTTCTTTTTTTAAAGGTGTAAGAGCCATAAAGATGGGTTTCCTCCAAGCCACAAGGGGCAATGTATGTTGCCAAGGCCAAGGTAATTTAAGTTCCTGTTTTGATGCAAACAGGTGTTGTTAATTGAAGAAGAGGAGCAACCAGTTTTTAACTGTGCTCGGATTATGTCATTAAGTGGACACTGTAGGGCTACAGAAAATAAACGCCTCGAATGCAGAGTATTGGAAGGGACATTGTTATTGTGAGTACACGTCAGAAACAAGAATCAAAAGCAACCAGTAGCGGTTAAGTATTGAACATCTCACTACAAAAGGGATTGATGGAAATGAGAGACATCAGGCATCGACTGATCGAAGAGTGGCATATTTGGCATTTGACAGAAGCTGAAGGATCATGTTGTATTGAGCTAAAAAAAAACAACAATCACAAGTTATTCTCTAACTGTCTGTGAAGTTCTCAGAGACCTTTATTTAACGGTCTGTCAGAGACCGATAGAGTAGGGTAGGCTACTTATTGAGCCTTCCAGATAGGCCTACGGATGACGAGAAACGTTACAAATGATCTACAATTCAGATAGAATGACTCAGCACTGGCGCCATCTACAGCGCAAATGTAAAACCCTATCCGGGTGAGCGGGCATTAGTTTGAGCTAGCTGGGATGAAAACAGGTGACTTATGAACACACGCGTCGATCAGCCCGCCCGGTTGTTAACTTTATAACTCTCACAAGTGCAACAACACACATCTAACGCCACTTTATTTCGCCTCAGTTAGCCCAACGTCTATCCTAGAGCTTGGAGCGAGAAGACAAACGGAGGTGATTTAAATCATGGATAATGTAAAGCAGATCCTCCAGGGAGTGGAGCTCGACCACCGGACAGTGGCACTACTGACGGGTGCTGCCTGCGGTGTGGGCGCTCTGGTGCTGCTGGTGCAGAAGGTCCGCAGCCACCAAGAGATGATGGAAAAGATCCAGAGGGCTAGAAACCGCAGGACTGACAGCCTGCAGCGGGCGGAGCAGGCGGTGCAGCAGCACAAGAAGTCGGTGAGAGTTCGGATTTGAGTGCTGTTTGGAGGGAAAGTTAAAATATATTTACGTACAGCTGCGGGGTCTTATTTCTAAACGTGGCGTACGCACGAAACGGGGCTGAAAACGTGCGTACGCCACTTCACGCGGTTGAGATTTATAAAAAAACAAAAACGCAAACCCTGATCCGTGCGCACGCACATTTTGGAGACAAAATGGGAATTGGCGACGCCGTTGGTGAGGAGGTGAACTGATGTCAGACTGGCCTACTCTAAATATTTAATATTAAGAGTGTGGTTATATGGAATAAAGAAATATGCGTGCACGCATATTTCTTTACTCCATATAACCACATATCATGATTTAAGATTAAATCCAGCAGTGTTATTTGCGCTTGTACTGAGAGATGATTGTTCCATAAACACTTCAAACACAAATCTTAAATAAAAATTCGTTCTTAAAGGGGTGATAGAATGCAAAACCGATTTTACCCTGTCATATGTGAATACCGACAGTTTGGTGGGTAAATAGGACATACAAAGAAGCTTTAAATCCCATTGACATGCCTTTCCTCTGAAAATCCCACATTTTGAATCTGCCGCTGAAAACGGGCGAATCTCAACAAAGCCAAAAGATGATGTCAGGATCTCAGAACCATTAGCTTTGTCACGCCCATTACCGTATAAGGAGAACAGTCCAGCCCCAACATCTACACACAGGCCACTGACCTGAGACCAGCTCCTAATGGAGCTAGCGTTAGCTCAGTTAGATGTCCGACTGAGAACGCTGCTTGTGTACTCTGACGGGATTTACTAAGAAGAAAGTTTGGAATATTTCCCAGGATAATGACAATGAACCAGGGTCGTAAATGCAGAGTTCCAGGCTGTACAAGGAACGGTGACACTTCTCATAGCCTTCCCAAGGAAGCAACCACTTGACGGGCTCGGCTGCTGTTTATAAGGAGATCCCAGGGAACGTTTTCACCAAAGACAGTTTTCAAAACTTTGGACAATTTAAAGCAGGATTTGCTAAGCTGCTGTTGCTGTTCCGACTGTCTGGTCATCCCAACCACAAGCTGTAAGTAGGATTTGTCATTAACAGTAACATTGGCAATGCTAAGGTATCCTGTAGCTAGCATAGGCTGAATGTCTGTTGATAACTGTAATGGCAAAGGGGCTAACGTTTCATTTTCCTAACTGTTCCATTCGAATAAATACCCCGTGTTGTCATGTAGCTCCATCTATAGTTCACCATGCATGTTGTCCACTTTGTCAGGTTCATTTTTATTGTATTTCAGCAAGAAAGCTAACTGCAGCTGAGTAGAATCATGATCGTTTGGTTGCTAGCTAGCGCTAAGCTGTAACGTTACTCAGCTAGCTAGCTAGCTCTGTTATCCCGTTTGCTTCGACAACAGAACTGGAAACGTTATCATTTCATATGATATCTAGTCAATCTCGTGAAAACAGTGTGTATATAGACTGCAATGTATTGATTTGCAGTTTTTTTTATTTCAGAGCAACGCTATGTCACAAGGACAAGACGCGAAAGATGCAGCTTGCCATACAGATGCTCCGAGTGTGTCATCTCGGGGGACACAACGTCTCATAAGACATCAAGACCGCACATATCATACAAGGTAACCTTTCTAATTATTCTTACAAACCAGACGTCTTATAGTGTTTGTGTAGCATGTGACTGGGTAGCATTTAGCAGAGCAGTGTTATCTCATGTTATCATGATGAGTGAGTGACTTTTATCAAATATGTGAGCCATTACCAACACATTAGTGAATTATTTAAAGTAGGAATAGAACTATTCATCTGGATTATCACTGATTGGTCTGATCTCAATCAATTGCATTTCCTTTTGTGGGGGGGGGGGGCTGGGTGAAAATAATTTGGACAATAGGCAGGAATGTGTTTGTATACAACAGGTATGACTGAATGCTAGATTGTGTGTTGACGATGCCTTTTGCAGGTATGTACACGCCCTATGAACTTTGTCATTCAACAAAACAAGTCTTTAGAAAAGGCAAATGTGAATGGGGGACAAATTGTCTGCAGAAACTGGTTTTGTTCAGTGAAGGAGTGAGACACAAACATGGTCTAGAGACATCAAGCCTAATGGCCGGCCATATAAATGTAAATCATTTCAGATTTAAGCTGCTCCCACTGTAAGACACTTGTAACAACACTGGTTAGAGTCCTGCTTTGGCACAGCTTAGAGGTTTAGCAACTGCTTTTGCTATGAGTCAACTGGAGTATTTTGCTTGGTGTGTGTAAAAGGTAATACAGTTATGTTACAATATTTATGTTTTTGTTTGATTGTATCTTGCAGCCACAACGGAAGACAGCCAAGGGGAAACTAATGTACAGACGTCTGTTCCCAAAGGCCAACAGGGGAGGTTACACCGTCAAAGAAGTGAAGACAGAGACAAAAGTTTGTAAGTTTAAATATTTTTTTATTACAAACAAAAAATACTAATTGCATCTTATCGGCACTCAAAAATACTTTTCACACACTGCAAACAACAAATCTGAAGTGCAATGATATAGGTGCTAAAATGACTTTTCACACACAACAGGCTATGTCTTAGACCGATGCGATGGTGTTTGAGGAGATCATCCACGACCCCCTTCCTTATCTGGAAGCAGTCCTGTGCCCAGGACCTGTGTGCTCAGCTCGACAGGCACCCAACCCGACATACTGCCCTGAAACATCCAGAAACTCCCTCCACGCTGCACGACACAAGAGGGTCACGGCACGGACACTTCTACCAAGAAAACCCAGCACCAGTCACAAAAGTCCTATAAGCCCTGTGTCTGCATTGCCTACAAAGAGAACAGGGTGTAGTGGACAATCACATTTTTTAGATTTAAGAGTAATGATGATTGTTTTGAAACAAAATAAAGTAATTTTGTTGTCTTGATAATACTGTGTTTTTGTAATAATGCTGAATCAATAATCAATGCGTATTGTTATAAACATTTTATTTAGATACTTGAACTGCTAACAGTGGTATCAAATTGGCTTCACCTTTCCATCCATCTGATTCTCAACTGGCCATGGTCAACTCTGTAAATATCATTGCATTTTGCAAAGAATATATATTGAGGCACGGATGAAGGCCAGGATGGTGAGCCATACAGGTTATCTCCTCAGGAATCTAGGTCATTCTTATTCTTCTGACCTGTAAAAACAAACATAATGAGCCTGTTGTTATTTCATAATGTGAATGAGCAGAAAGCATAAAGTAGCTTGAGTTAATGTATCTCTAGTTTTATTTAACTGAGGTATTTATGGCAACATATTTTCTCTCTCCTGGGGCATGTGTGCACAGTTTCCACAAGAACACCTGCCAAGGTAAGATACTACATTAGATTACTACATGTTAAGAAGGTAATAATCTCATAGTCAGATGATCTAATCTGCATGATAGTAGTTCCAAGATAGCATTAGACGTAGCATACAAACTGAACAGAAAAAGGCTCCTGTCCAGCTAAATGGACGTCCTGTTGTAAGATAACATTACTTCTGGGTGGTAAAGAATGTACGTAACTCATAATCACAATCAATCACTATTCAGCAGGAGAGTATACGGTAACAAATGTTACAATGTGACTAGAGACTTTCGTGAGAGCAGTTCTATGAACTGGCCACTAACTTTTCTGCCAACTGGACATCTTGACTGAAATTGCGAGGGTACAAGTTGTAAAATATTTGTCCATGTGCAAATTAATAAGTTATGTTGCTTACAATACTAAAAACAAGGCTAATACAAAGTTATTCTTAGGCTACAACACTGAAGTGGGAGTATTACACTAGTGTGACAACAAACCTCTAATGTTGAAAAAGCAAGTAAATGCTAAATGACAAAACTTACCAGTCTGAAGAAGTCATTTCCAATTTACTGGCAGGTTGCTCCTCGATGTCAGATCCTTCCTCTGATTCAGGCTCAAACAGATACGGTAACCATGCTATCGCCACCTTGGATGTTTTAGTCATGTTTGTGTGCCGCAGCAAAGCTCGTTGCACACCAACCAATCAGCGCGCAGCTTATTTAAATATTCATGAGCAGACCATATAAGGCAGAAAAGCTCTCGTTTCAAGCCAGGTCAATTTAGCAGGGTGGTGTGAGGGCCAAAAGAACAGCTAAAACAACATTTTTAGCCCAACAAATGTTACATACCCTATCAGGAGACCTCAAAGAACAGCGTGATATACTCTATACAACCATTCTATCACCCCTTTAATATTTGATCGGCGCTGTCTCACCGTAACACCGTGACATTGTCCGCTATGGAGTGCAGGATGAGATGGCCCGATATATGCCATATGGCATATAGCCTACAGGATAGCGTTTAATCATTTACCCTACACTAGATAACAGCAGAACACAGTGTAAACTAAATGTCTGTTTGTGATACTGTGCATAGATCATCAAATGTCCAAGTCTGAGCCGTTGCTCTTGCGCAGTCTTTACACTTCATGTCCTCGTTAATCATTACGAACTTTAATCCATTGAAAAAACCTGAATGAAGAACATTTTGTTGACCATTTACACTTTCGTCTTCAAATTGTATCTCTGGGTGGGGATACCTTGTTGATGCTGTGCTTTTGGCAAGGTGTTCACAATTACAAATGTTGGAAACAAAAGACCCCGTGCGTAATGCTGATGGCGCAGCAGGAGGACGAAGAATCAGGAGAAAAAGAGATTTCAGGGACCATGACGATAACTGAATATGCCAATTTACCTAAACCTGTGATATTTGCTCTATGAGGGGTCAACCGTGCCATCCCGGTCCAATACAGGTCCTCGCCACTCTGGGGGAAACCGGCTGTTTCCAGAGGGAAATGGCAGACCGCTAAGTGTTATAAAATATTAGAAATATACAGTATATAATCTTCAACTTTATCACTAAGGCTTGTTTGGATATAATGTTTTGTTAAACCTTATCATATACGGTGTGTCAGGTATATCAAAGCAATCCCTAAGTGCCGTAATTCCTGCCGTTTTGGACAGTGTTATTCACATAGTGTTGGAATTTAAAATGTTATATGTGCTTAAACATTGTGTGATTTGCATTATACATTCAAGCTAAAAGGTAAAAGCATTATTTCAGCATAAATGAAGACATGTTGATCATGCAGTCAGTTTTTTGTAATAAGTAGGCTATATAGTTTGTTGTTTGTTGCATTAAGTTGTTTTGCAATACTCTGTTCTATAACATAAAATGTTCTGGTAGGCTATATTCCGTTATAATCCAGCTCTCCTAAATGTGTTAGAAGCAGAATTGATTGTTAGGGATGCTTCCTGAGTCTGGTTTCAGTCCCACTTTTACAGCCCACTGATCTTTTCCTGAACCGAGGGTCATAAACTTTCAGTCACATTCCAACTGAAAAGATAACGAATAAGCACACACACACACATCACTGTGGCCAAGAAAACCCCACCCTTTGTGGATAAGACTAGGGGTCCAAGATCCAGAGAGGCAGACAAAGGAAGGGGAGAGCTGCGACAGCTTGATCCAGGTAACTTTGTCTGAGGATATCCTATGTTATAAAAAAGGAGTCACACATCAACATCTGAGATTTTGACTACTAATTGAATGAACCCTGAGAATGGAGCAGGATTTAGCTCCAACAATAGGTAGTCTATAAATCAGGTTTCCCTACACTGTGCAAGAACGTGCAAAATTATAATTGAATTTGCAGCATTTCCTGAACGTCTGAGAAGTTTTATTTTTCCTCGCCAGTTGTCATGATTCGGCGTCACGAAAGTACAACTGCCAGGGTCATTAACATGGCATTTGCGAGGTGCTTTGCATTGATTGTTTATGGTTAGAAATGGGCGTGTACAGGGCGGGATAACAGGCTGATTCCCTGCGCACATGGCATTTTTTGGCTTTTAGGCGTAGGCCTACGTACACTTTTTAAGGATCCTACGCACAGTTTTATAAATGAGACCCCTGGTTTTAATTCAGACCAATGTAGATAGTCTCTACATCATACAGTTCCATCTGCGTTTTGGAAATATGTTAATCTGGACAAGCCTACCATTCTGCACCTGTCATTTTCCATCGTTGCAGGTGGAGCTCACCAACCTGTTGCTTTGTTGTGCAAGATGTCGGGGTGGATTGGCCATCTGGCAAATTTTTTTTGGAATATACAAATAAATTGTCTTTACAGGCTGAAATGGGCTTTAATCGTGTGCATGATTTCACTATAGTATTATTATTATTATTATTAATAATATTAAGCATTTGGCCCAAATCAGAGGTTACTCTGGGGGATTGGCTGCGCAGCGAGAAGCCGCTGCTGACGGAAAAAAAGATTAACCCATCTTTATTATCATTCTTTTTTAAACAGCATTTTTTTAAACAGGTGTGGTTAAAGTTAAAAGCACTTTGCTGAAGTATCCGGGCCAGAAGAGGCCTTGGCTAAAGCCAAATCCCGTCTACACCACCTTAGGACTCTTAACCCAAAGAGTACAACCACACCTTTTGGTTTCAAACTCAATTACTCAGCTTTAACTACTTCTCATAGTGGGCTCTGAGCTAGAGTAAAGATATTGTCATATGATACAGTGGGGCTTGAAAGTTTTGGGCACGCCTGGTGATGTAATCCACCGTGGATTTTGAGGTGTGTTTAGGATCATTATCCAATTGTAGAAGCCATCCTCTCTTTAACTTCAGCTTTTTCACAGATGGCATCAAGTTAAAAGTGAAATTTTATTAAATCCATTTTTCCTTCTACTTGTGAAATGTTCCCTGTGCCACTGGCCGCAATACAACCCCAAAGCATGATTGATCCCCCCCCCCCCCCCCCCCCCCCATGCTTAAGAGTTGGACAGAGGTACACCCATCAGAGTTCAGTTCATGATGTTATAAAAAGTTTAATGAGACACACGAGAATATAAAAAAATTCTAACAATCGCTCCATTCAATTAGATGACGTTTAGTAAAATAAGAGAGTCAGGATGGACAGGATTGTCTCAAGGTTCTCGCATGGGAGGACAGTATTACAATTTATAATACAAATAAAACCAATGGGAGAGGCTTTCGTCAGAGTTCCCACTGAATGTAATGTAACATATTCACTGTTCAAAAGGCATGAATTTGGGATTAACACCTTCTTCATCACATTCACAACAATATGAAACTCTACATTAAGGCGGTAATTCCCAATCAGGGCTACCTGTACCCCAGGGGTACCGGGTACGTCTGCTGTTGCCAGGGGTTACCTGGAAAGACTGTGGAGCAGCTCAACTAATTTGAAAAAAACTGTTTAAACATTGTTGTGGAAATTTTCCGTACAGCAGGAGCGGAAAAGTTTTGAAGTGAAACAAGATAAAGACAGCTGTGCAAGATTACTGAGTCGGTCTTTGGTGAATTTTGTAATACTTTGCACAGTATAATGTTCAAAACAGTTTCACAGAGTTAACAGCAGTAATAGTGTGTCAGTGTCTGGCAAGGTTAAACAAAAATATCACAGTCTTATATTGACCTTGTTTGGTAACATGCCTAATCTTAGCAAAACAATTAATCACCAACACCCAGACAAGTTGGAGTCGTTTTCTTCGTCTTTTCTTCATCTGTCCCCCATGCCTCAGAGTCTCCAGCAGTCATTTATCTTAGCTGCCAAAGACAACCTGGTGTTGTTTGGTCACGTACAGATAGAAAATATCCCAGCTCTGCACCCTTATCGATAAACAAATGGACATCTGGATCTTTCTGACTACAGGGCACCGGCCTTGAGCTGGTGATTTAGGAACAGACAGCTGCCGAATGAATTGAATGAAGTTGTTTAACTGAAAAACATAGTAATGATTAATACAAATAATAATATGATTAAATGAATACTACAGAAGGATATATAAAACCATTACAACATCAAGCCAACTGTAACACCTGAACGTTACATGTTCAATTATGTAAGAGTGTGTGAAAACGACTCAACTATAGTGTTGGGTATGGTTTGGATTATATTCATTCCTCATCTGCTCCTCATTCGTTACTCAATAACTGTGTACCTTATCGTTAAGTGTTCCCACTTTAAAAAAATGATTATTGCTTTGTGTGTGAATTAATTTTCCACACATATGTTGCTATATCATATTGTGTTAATATGTGCGTTTGTGTCCTCTCTAGCTTCCAGTGACCGACTCTGCTCATATCTTGATGCTGTCCCTGTCTGAGTTGACAAAGAAACTGCAGGAAGGCTCGCTGAGCCCCAAGGACGTGCTTTACACCTACATGGAAAAGGTTCAAAACCAACATGAAATTTAATATGCCAACAGAAATATCATGTAAATGAATAATCAGTGTTTTGCTTAGTGCCTACTAGAACTCAGTGTACCGTTTAAAGGTTAACACACACGCACACCACACACACAGTACCAGTATGTTGGAATCAGTTTCTCAGAGTCAGTTTGTCCAAATGTGAATTCACTCATTCGATTATTCTTATTGGCATTCTTTATTAAACAGTATGTCATGTGTCTTTGATGTGCTCTCATCTCATCACTGCTCCTTTTGCGTTTATTTTACAACACAAGAATCCTGACTCTTTTTGCTTCTTTAACACACTGTGGGAATACTTTGGGCACACTGGGCATATACTGTGGACAGTGTGCACAGCTGAGTCTATTTCATTTAAAGAATTAACTTTCAACTTCTAAATATTAACAAAACCAGAACTTGCCCATATCATCCTCAGTCAGATGGCCTCATTGAGTGATTTATTGTGCATTGTCCATGCTGTGGCTGTTTGTGGAAGTAAATCCGTCCAACAAGCTACATTATACACAGCAGCGGTTTTACCCCATATGCTGGATGTGGGAGCTGGAGAAGCATTGTCTTCAGTCCTTTGGTAAGGACACTGTCCACTGTGGTGGAGACAGGGAAGAAGCATCAGGCTATAGCTTCTAGTGAACTTCGGAGACGGTTTAAGGGCCCCTATAAGATAGTAGAGTAGCAGAGTGGGTCACAGTAGTGTTGTCCTCTGTAGTACCAGTAGGGTTTTTTTAGGGCAGAATTTAAAATAAACTGGACAACAATTTAGTTTTTCTATGTAGTCCTACTCTACTGCACTGTATCTAGATAGATGACAATACAGTCTGTTGTCTAATAGTTTAGCCTTGAATTAGCTGCAGCCCTGAGCCTTTTGCTACCGTAAACAGAACTTTCAACTAAGAGATGTGGGAACGCGCATCCGCATTTGCTGAACAACCAATTGTAACACTCTCTGAAATGACCTGTCATTGGCCAAAGTCTCCCGTCATGGGCTAGATTAGCTGAAGCCTGAAAAAAGAGCAACAAGGAGGTGAAAAAGTTCAGTTTTTTTCTCAGACCACTTGAACTACAATATGCAGAAATGCTATTATAAAATATTTTACCGCTACAGGAGACAGCTTTGTCTTAAAGAAGAAAACTTTTACATGTACCCTAGTACAGCTCTATACACCGTCATTTGTTCAAGGCTTTTTGCCCAACGTACTGTAGATACCATGAATTGTTAAATAATACATTTTTTCACTTGACTTTCATGTTCCACAAAACCAGGTGAGGAAAGGCATAAATCTGTTTGTTTTCCCACAGACTCTGGATGTAAACAAAGATCTGAACTGCTGCACGGGGATCTTGTTAGAGAGTTTTGACCAGCTGAAAACTGTTTCTACAAACAAGGAAGGTCTCTTGTATGGAGTTCCAGTCAGCATCAAAGAAAACTTTGCATACAAGGTATTTTTTAGCTGATTATCACCTACATAATTAAATAGATGGATAGATTTTTGTTGTCCCTAAAGGGTGAAATTTGTTATATTGTCATAATGTCTGCCTCCAGAATATATATACATTTTTATACAACAACATACAGCATAAATACATCTGTACAGAATGCATAGTGTGTTTAGTGAGTGTTCCCACCTTAGTGTCCTGTACCTGCAGTCAGATGGGAAGGGAGTGGACAGTAGGTTGAGGAGGGGGCTTGGGTCGTGTACTATGGTTACTGCCATGTGAGTGATGGCTCTGTCACTGAAATCAGGGAAGTTGGGGTCAGGAGATCAATGATTTAGACTTTTGTGTGAAGTACAGGAAAGCATTTTCTTGTTGGAGACAGATCGCATCGTGATGAGGGCAATCATACTCGTATGCACTTTACTCTCAATTTAGCTCAATTTAGTTTATGTGGTTTACGTGTTCTTATCTAACACTGCTCTCTTTGCCTGTGTCTATTTACAACACAAGAACCATGACTCTTCTTGCGGTGTGGTCATTAATCTGGAACAGCCTGTGCAGCAGGACGGCGTGCTTGTGGAAGTTCTGAAGAGACAAGGAGCCATTCCCTTTGTGAAAACCAACGTGCCCCAAGCACTATTAAAGTAAATCATTTCTCAATCAGGTTATGATTAGCTGTGACACAATGCAACGTGTACTCATGCAATTACATTTGGTTTAGGGGCTCATGTTGTTTTTGCATGTGCAAAGCCCGTGATGCTCGTTGCTTATGTGTGTTTTTCTTTTATTTCATCTCCAGTTATGACTGCAGTAACCCCATCTATGGACAGACTGTGAACCCCCACAACCTCCAGAAGACATCCGGAGGTTCGTCCGGTGGGGAGGGGGCTCTTATTGCGGGAGGGGGCTCCGTGCTTGGTTTGGGCAGTGATATAGGAGGTAGCATCCGTATTCCTGCCTCATTCTGTGGGATCTGTGGCTTAAAGCCAACAGCGGGTCGACTTAGGTGAGCGTCTCTGCATCAGTTTTGGATATTCACTAGTCATGGCACTTTAATCGTTACTTTGTTTATACGCATGTTGTATTTCTTTTGTTCAGTGTAAAGGGGATGAGCTCCATTTATCGAGGGCAAAAATCAGGTAAGTTACAGTTGTAACATCATTGACTACGTACTGTCTGAAAAATGTGGTTACTCTTCTTATGTTTATGTTTCTTATTAAATTAGTGTTGTCATCTCCTGGACCCATGGCGAGAGATGTGGACAGTCTGGCTCTGTGTATGCAGGCTCTGCTCTGCGACCACATGTTTTCTTTGGACCCCATGGTTCCACCCTTACCTTTTAATATGCAGGTTTGTCCGCTACACAAAAAAAGTAACGTTTTACCAGGGATTATGTACCAGGCTACTTTTTTGGCTGCGACCAGTAACTGAGTCTCTTCTGACCAAGAAATAGTCTTGCACATAACCCTCCCCCCTCCTTAAAATGGAAAATTGTTGTATTTTTACACTATTTAAACAATAAAATAAAATAAAAATTAGACAAATGGGATATAACAAGTAAATACTAAGCTGGTAGTAGGCTAGCTGTTTCAAGTCTTCATGCTAACTTTTGGCTTAGAGTCATATCAATCTTGTCATCAAACTCCCCAGCAAGAAAGCAAATAAGGGAATTTTCCAAAGGGTAATGTATGGCGTACAAGGATATTTTACACAATAGTGTTCAACATCACAATATCCCTGTGCCCAAAGTCAGGTCTGTACAGGAATGGTTCTCAAGTTGGCTGTAAAAGAACTTTACTGGCCTGCATAAAGCCCTGACTTCAACCCCAGCAAACACTTTACAGAGCTCGTGCAAAGTCTTGAAAGTTTGGAAAAGGCTTATGTTATGTTATGCTTTTGTTTTCAAGGTTAGTAATATGCTTGAATTTGAATATACTCCTTAAAAAATGCTATTTTTTCAACACAATCTGTTTTTTAATCAACATAATCACTTATGTCAACCAAAAATCTTTTACTAATTGAAATAAAATGGTCCCGTCTATGATAAAGGCTTTGAGAAATAGCTCTGAAAATAGTTAGTTGAGGTACCTTGACAGTGCTTGAATTTTACTCCTAAAAACCTGTAACCCCTTACTTTGGGATAAATTGGAACCTTATTACCCAACATCCGTAAACAACATCACTATTGCACTTGTGGCTAAATGGAAACAAGTCCCTGCAAACAGGTTTTAAGGTTTTGTGAAAAGCCTTCCCAGAAGAGTGGAGGCTGCCTTTGTGCTAAGCTAGGCCTAACCCAGATCTCTGCACATATCATTTTATGGACAGAATGACTCCTCTTAACAGTTTTCTGTCAGAAACAAAAAAGTACTTTCAGATATTCCAAACTGCAGTTTCCCATTTACTTACTTCAGCTAAAATGTCTTGCCCTCAGATATACCAGAGCACCAAACCTCTCAGGATCGGTTACCTAGAAAGCGACGGCTACTCTCACACGTCTCCAAGCATGTCCCGAGGCATCAGAGAGGTCAAAGCTCTGTTAGAGCAAGCAGGGCACACTGTAAGACCACACCACTCAAAGACACACTGCACTCAAACACATGATCTAGGGCCACATCAAATAAGTGATATATGAGCAATATGTTTTTAATGTACTTACTTTTGTCCCTCTCTTGTCACTCGTGCCTGTAGTTGGTGCCCTACACTCCTCTGAAGATCTCTTACGCGTTACGTGAATTGCTTATAAAGGGTATCCTAGCAGATGGAGCTACCACCCTGCTTCAAAAACTGTAAGTTGAAGTTCGCTTAAAAATGCCATTATTCAATCAGTGTAATCCTTGTTAATAACTTAATTCATATAATAATTGTGCGTATTTGAAGTTTTGGAGAACTATATTGTATTAATAAGTTATACTTTTCATCTTTTGATAAAGAAAGTGTTTTTGATAAATCGTTTACTCTTGAAAATGTGTAAAAGGCTTTTCATGAGTTCTTGGAGCTGAAGGTGATATCTTCGAATTGCTTGTTGCAAACAGTCCAAAACCCAAATATATTGAATTTACAATTATATAAAACACAGGAAGACAGTTAATTCTTTTCTAACTACTACAGTGAACCATGTTACAATCCCTTAGACTAGATAGTTCTGTTTTGTGGCAATGATCTTTTGTTGCTTCTATTTTAGGGAGGGGAGCCCTGTGGACCCCTGTCTCAAAGCACAGCTTTTACCTTACTATATTCCTACATGGTTGAAGAAAATCCTCTCTTTCCTCCTTAAGCCCCTGGTGAGTTCTCTCCTTATGTAGACAGACATGCATATATACTAAAGAAAATGTCATTTGTCCTTTGAGAGAGAGAGAGTGAGAGAGAGTGAGAGTGAGTGAGTGAGTGAGTGAGTGAGTGAGTGAGTGAGTGAGAGAGATTTAATGATCCCAAAAAATGGGAAATTACAGTGTTACAGCAGCACACAAAATATACATACATACAATATACATGAAATAATAACAAAATATAAGAATATAAAAACAAATATTTAAATATATACAAGATGGGAAAAACAAAATTAGTATGATATTGACAGTAATTTGATTAAACAGTTAATGTTTGTATTGACACTTAAAGGGTGTTTTCTGTCTTGAATGTCTTTTGCAGTCTCCTCGTGGATCTGAAATCCTCGGTGCTTTGTGTGGAGTTGGGTGAGAAAGTTATTTGCCACTGACGGTTGTAGTGGGCAAAATGTTAAAACACACTAACTATTTCACTGCCTTGTGAAATTTGCTCTTATTGTAGAAAATGCTGCTGCTGTAATAAGGAAAATTCCCCGCTGTGGGATGACTAAAGTATAATCTAATCTAATCTTATCTTGTTTCTAGTTCTGTTCCTGGTCTGTGGAAGCAGCACGCTGCCGTTGAGGTACTGTTAGTGATCAGCTAATGATGCTTGTGCATGTTTGAATGCACACAGGGGACATTGAATTCTCTTGTGATTTCATAAGGTCTACATTCAGGAAACAATAGCAGCCTGGAGAAGATGCAACATAGACGTGCTGCTGTGCCCGGTGATCGGACCAGCCTACAACTTCCTCTACTGCGGCAAGCTTTCCAGTACGGTTCACCGAACA
The DNA here is from genome assembly GCF_008692095.1 of Etheostoma spectabile. Taxonomy (NCBI): domain Eukaryota; kingdom Metazoa; phylum Chordata; class Actinopteri; order Perciformes; family Percidae; genus Etheostoma; species Etheostoma spectabile. Next base: position 35,197,257 of record NC_045741.1, read on the forward strand.
GTTGCAGTGTATGATAACCGAAAAGGCATTGTGAATGATTACATATATCCTATATAGTCTATATATAGGATCCTATATATTTTCGTTAATATTGGTCAGAGGTGGTTTGTCTTTGTTGATGGTTTCTAAAAATTGTGGATAGCTGAACACCATTAAAAACAGACCACTGCATGAACTGTTGTAGAGGCCAAAGCGCTGCAATATGATGCAATCTCCCTGCATATGATCATCAAACAGAACAGCAACGATATTACGCCTATAGAACCCAGGGTAACACAGTAAATAACCTGTTTCTATCTTCTATCCTTTTAGCTGCTGTCCCTCACACGATGCTGTACAATCTCCTCACTTTTCCTGCCGGCGTTGTTCCTGTTTCCACGGTGACAACAGAGGATGAGGAGGAACTCAAGCACTATAAGGGCTTTTTTCAGGACCACTGGGACAAGCTCTTTAAACAGGTAAGAGACCGTGAGAGATGACTGATACCAAATATTGTAATACAGTAGTAAAACTACACAACCCTAAACAACCCTAATAAATACCTTTTGTGAAGGAATTTCAAGTTTTTTTTTATTTACTAGAAGCTATAATGTGTTTTTCAGAGACAGATGATCATTCTGAGGCTGTTTTTTTCACTCCCCCCCCCCCCCCACCCCCCCCACACACTTAATGACTCATTTGTGTTACTGGCTTTGCCATTTTGATTCCCAGGAAGCAAAACAGACTCCACATTTTTGACCACTAGGAGGCAGAAAGATGCATTAAGCATTTCAACTGAACCTACTCATTCAACCAATTCAAAGAGACAAATTATGATGTGAATTTATTTTTAAATAAAGCTGCAATTAACATTTATTTTATTTTTCAATCAATTGTCTGATTTATTATCTTGATTAATGTCATGTTGTGTCTAAATGTCAAGATTAATGTGATGTTAAGACTAAAAGAAATGGTATGGCAATAATATAGGTTACATTATTTTCCAGTGTAATAGAGTAATGCCAATAAGCAATTTAAGATATTCTGATATGAAACGTTATCAGTAAATAACTGCTATTTCTATCTCCAAATAGCCTACAGAAATAGTCAGATTATGTTCTCTTGTATCCTAAACTTCAGTGTCAGGCCATTTTAGCGACTCCCTTAAAACAGTAGTGTCCCAGTTGGTCAGTAGGTGGAGGCAGAAGACTGCGGTGGTTCTGGTTGCCGACTGTTGACAGGTGTGGCGTTTGTGTTTAGGCTGTGTCTGGAGGCGAGGGTCTGCCGGTGGCGGTGCAGTGTGTCTCGCTGCCATGGCAGGATGAGCTCTGCCTGCGCTTCATGAAGGAGGTGGAACAACTGGTCAAACAGAGCAGAAAGTAAGGCCTGGAGGACACAGGTGGGGCTGATAACTTCAGGGGCTTCAGGCCAAATCTGCTCTGAATACACTCAGTGAATGTGAAAACACGAACAACAGGCCAGTCCAAAAAATCATTAATGATGATGCTTTTTTAAGAAGAATAACTGCACTAAACACCTGTTAACCGCATTACAACAGTAAAGTAAAAACAAGTAAAAGTTCATTAATGTTGCTATATTGAGATGAGTTTTGCTCTTCTGGTCTAAAAGGATGACTTCATGCATCTTCTGGTAATCATGTTTGCTGATTAAAAAATGTTCACTTCTATGTTAAATACATTCATTGACAAACCTCAGAATTAATTATTTTTTTGGTATGGCACTGATTATAAACTTAAATTTATGGGTATTTTGATAAACATTTTGAGTCTAATTGACATTGACAGACATGATTATGTGATCTTTATGTTTTGTTTTGTGAAATTCAGGATCCGGTTTGGACATTAGTAGGTGTGTTTTTCCACCGCTGGCATTGTTCAATATTTCACGCAATAGCATGAAGAAATTGAATTCATGTTGTCATTAGGCAAAGAGGCACTGCAACCATATGTGGAAAATAACGTTTGTCTCTTTACAATAACTGACATATTTTTGTGATGTGATGACCAATAATAAAATAAAGCAACTGATTTGTCATAGAAAAACCGCTGCTGTTATTTGTTTCCACAATAGAAATGTTGAAATTTAAATGGTACAAGTCACCAAGTTGTGATCCTCTGTTCCCTCCTCTGCTTATCTGTGTCATCAGTTGTGATAAATTTTGGAATTTTGTAATGTATTTTTTCTGAAGTTGATTTTTATAGCTTTTAGAACCTGTGCAGTTGACACGTTCTTGACGTTGCATATTCAACAAACTGAGTTTGTAAAGTGTGGTTCACCCTCTAAGGCATCCAGCAGCTGTGAGGGCACAAATCCACTTTCTTTACCTCTTTCTTCGTCCCTCTCCCTCTTCATGACTGTACCAGAGATGAGTGCAGATCATTTTCATTCTCATTGTGAGTGATTTTCACTCTGATGCCTTAACAGGAAACAGAAAAGAGATAAAGGAGACTAATGACACATGGCGCCTCCATCTACAAGGCCAGCGCACCATGTCGTCATATTGTGATTACCCTGTGCTATTGTAAATATGTGTTTCTGTTGGGTTTACATAAATTTACATATGTTTTAAAACTCTCCTGGGATGGGAAACCATTAAGGACAATGTTAGTGTTTTCCATTACAACGCCCACGTATGCACTGCTGTCTCATTGAATGGAAATGGCCGTGTGCGTGAGGTAGAGGAAGGAGGGCACATTTGGCGAGGAGGGGAGCTGGAATTGAGAGGTTGTTCTTAGCATTATTTGTGGAACATAGAGAGAGAGTGTGTGGCTCTCGCTGTGCCACTCAGTCAGGGAGCATTAAGCCTTAAGAGGCAGTGAAGAGACTCAGGTCTTCAGAGGGAACTTGACATTGTTCATAAATCCCTCAGGATCTGAGACAGAAGCAATGACAAATACACAGACACATGCACAATGTCAGTCTTCACATTGCCCCATTAAATACACGTGAATTATATTATATATTAAAATCAATTTAAATGTCAATATATTGTAGCACTTTCAAAAATATCACAGATGCACAAGTTATATAGTGCAAACGACTACTCATCAGTTTGCCAAATATAAAATACCCATTAAAGATGGTGACTATCTCAACTCTGATTTCTTCTGATATTCCCATTAAATTGTAACATCTTATTTCAGTTTTTTGCAATTTTGCATTAATCACATAGACGCCACTTTAACGTGTAAGACATGTAATGTGTTAGACTGTAATAAAAATGTCAGACTCTTAATGTTAGCTGTTTGGGCTAAGGGGACTGAAGATGAAAAATAGTCAGTTTGGGCAAACACAAAGCATTTGTCTTTTAATAACGATGGATTAATGTAAACTCTCCCTGATAAATGAAAGCAATAGTAATTTTTGCCGACATTTTTCATAGAAAACAGGAAAAACACGGCTGAAATCCATTTAGCTGTTTCAGTTTCAGGGTCCTGTGTTAACTCTGTTGTGACAAGTCAAAGTATTGCCTGTGAAAAAGGCCAATTAAAAAAAAACTGGAAAAAAGACATTCAGAACAATAAGACAGGGAGCCATATCTATTATTAATAAGGACTCATTGATCAGAAAACAAAGAATTTGACATTTTGCATTATCGTTTTAAATCAATTGAAATGCTGTTATGTCATTGAGACATTCAGCAAGTTGCAGCATTTGAAACTAAAGCCCTCCATATTTGTAGTCACATAAAACTCTTCATAAGCATGCTTAAGCAAACATAAATTTGCGATTTCAACACCAAATCAATTGACTCTCTGTGAAATGCAAAAGCATCGCTAGTACTGTTGATCACACTTATAATCAACGCCCCATTATTCAGCCTTTTGCAACTTTGAGCTACAGGTCGATATGCTCGACTCCAATGGCTCTCACTGAGCTCCCCAAACAAACTGTGGGAGAGTCACGCTGCATAATTTAAGAATACCTGGCACCCGGGTAGCTCCGGCTCCCCCTATAAAGAGGTTGACTCTGACCTGCGGCCCTTTGCTGCATGTCATTCCCTCCCTATCACCTTCCATGTCTTCAGCTGTATAATTTAAGAATACTTTTTGGTTACCATTGGCGGATGTTATGTGATTTAAAGTCTTATTAGTAATATCAGCATCTGAAGGAACACATTCTAAATGACATGATGTAGTCATGATGCAAAGCACAATATTGATCCATCAGCAAGTTTATAAAGTGTATAGTATCATGAAAGTTCGAGAGGTTAGATGTGAAGGACATTTAGCCAAAGCTCAGCCTGTTGTAATCATACAGCAGAACCACCCAACAGCCCTGGCAGGCCAAGGTGCTCTTCTCATGTAACGTCTCATTGATAAGAGCAGCAAACACCTCATTTACAGGAACCTTAGGCTATAAGATCGGGTACTTTAAAAGCCATCCAAACCCATTCAGACCCTGCCTGTGTGCCAGCAAATAAAACACCTTGATATCGCCTCAACTAAACTAGGATGATTCTGTCTTAATGTCCCATTTCAGGGACCAAGGAGTCCATAGTCTTTATAGCTACACAGAATTGCAGGTAGTAATGTTTGACACAGCAGGGCTCCTGCCTTTCAGATGATCAAAGTGACAAGTTCAGCCTGCAACCAGAGCCACTTACAGGAGACATCAAGAAGCAGCAAGATTGGCAGCTTTTAGGTCTTTGGTCCATTTCGTCAGCCATTACTACCAGCAGAGGCGACGTGCTGTGGAGGACTAGTGGGAGGAGGGGAAGGCAGATTAACAGAGAGCTGATACAGGTGTATAGGCGGTATCAAACAGCAGCTCTGTCAATACAGCAGGCTCCAAATTTCTTCAGAAGGGGCTGGGATCTCAAAAGTATGCCCACCAATTTCACTATGACAGGATTAACTGGGAGCTCCGTATGATTTTCGCAGATTCTGTGACTCAACAATTCAGTGATCCACGGTCTATCGGCTTTAAAGGCCCCTATCCCAAGTTTCAAAAGCTTACCCTTCGGACAAGGGACACTCTTTTTCTCCCATTGGGTTCCGCTTTCCCCCTTTTTTTTTTGCTGCATTCAGTTGTTCATCAACCCCCGCATCCTCGCCAGCTCTCCCATCCTCCCTTCTCTGCACATCTGCTAGGTTTGAGTTTTCCATTCTTCCTTCCAGCGCCTTGCTTGGCCCAAGGCCCTTATAGCCAAATTGGTTTACATTGGAGAGATAAATGCTCTGCAAATGCGCTTAAACACGTACAGTAAAAAATGCAGACAGTGCGTGTCAGGATTATCACCCAAGTCAGGGGGAGAAAGGAGAGCGTCTCTGTAGCACAAAGCTGGGAAGCCAGAGTGAAGCCTGTAGATATAGTCCGTCTCATCCACTTCTCAGGAGAAAGAGAGGAGGATTTAGCATTTGCATGCTAGTCTGTAATTCCTGGCATTATATAACTTGTCGGCAACAATCAAACTCCTGTGGTATTGTGAAAGTATTGTTTCACATGGGTGAGCAAAGTGTGGAGTTACACTCTTGGGGGAATGGGTTTTGGTGGCAGCATGAAGACAGCTGGTCCAAGATGCACAGCACAGACCACCCTATAAGCCCACTGAAGAACAAACGCAGGCCCAGCTGCAGAAGGGGACCTCAGAATCCTCTCAAAATATTCAGCTTGTGGAGCATAAATGACTCACCTGAACACGGCAGGTGATGTGTAGAAAAAGAGGCTGATCAAAAGTGCTACAGCCATGGAAGGAAAGTAAAGAAATACAAAAGTGTGCCCCCAAAGGTCTGCTGGGAAATTCATATATTCACATGTGAAAATATGTAAATTATATTTCATATGTAAAATGTCTGAAAACCATGTGTGCGTCTATGTAAATTTATTACATTTGAAATGTAGTTTAAAATGTGAATGTATCACCTGAAGCATGTTTCACAATAAATGTGAAATTGTGGTTTTCACATGTGGTGTCTTTCATTTCCCATTTGAAATATCTGAAAATGATGTATGCATACAATATGTGAATTTATCACCACACGTATCGCCGACACTTTCGGCTATTTTGGATATGTGGAAATGTTTTTTCACATTTGATGAAAATGTTAAAATGCGATAGATCCACATGTACATTTTCTGTAGTTGTGTTTATGTCAGGGTCTCCAGATGGGAAATAGCGTGCGATTACATGTGGTACAAAGATTAAAGGTTTTTTTTACATGATCCGGGAAAAAACACCTTAAGAACAAGTCAAGAATATGTACTTTGATATTTTTATTTTTTTTATTTTTTCCTAAAACAGCTGGTCACTGCCCTGTTTTAGAAATGTTGCTCAGACATTTGCACTTGTTGAAACTATCTTCAGCTGCAGATGAGATTTACGGCAGCAAAGCGATGTACCAGTGACTCAAAATTAACTACAATGCCTGTGACACAGAGGAATAAGCTATAACAGACAATACATGTTAACACTATCAATTCATTATTGTTTTTGGTGTTTTAATGGGATTTGTTGACAATAAAAGAAAATCAGAATAATCCTCAGAATCAGAATGAGATAAATTAATCACATCAGAGAGCCACCTTTATGTTCTCAAAGGAGCCTACAAACACATTTGACACGCCCACATGCAATAGTAGATGAACTGTCACAGGTGAAAGAAGTCTCACTTGGTGAAGACAGGTAATGGCTTATACAAACTGGATCCTGAAGATCCTGAAACAGCTGCTGCTGTCCCTGTCCTCTAGCATCAGTGTAAAAATCACTCTACATGCTCTGCCAAGGGGATTTGGGTGTAAAACTTCCAAGATAGACCCCCACCCCACCCTAAAAAAAAGCTCCCTTTTTTCTTATCCCCACGACCTACCCCTCCCTCTAAATTAACGTCGCCCCCCTCAGACCTCCCAACACAAAGCCGTCAGAGCAAACCCAGCAGCACAGAAATCATAGCACACCATTCAATCATTGTTTTTTCCCCTCTCTCACCCCTTTTATGGTCCCACTAAAGGGTTTTAGCAGGGCAGAGAAGGAGGGCTGTCACTGAGGAAACCTTAGCCCATTGATGAAGTGACAGGAGCTGCCAGAATATGATCCTAATCCTGTTTCCAGCATTCTTTTAGCCCGCTGGCATCGCAATTCCTCCACACATTCTCTGAGCTGTCAACTAGGAAAATCCCTCTAATAGCGCATTGCCCAGATACACATCAAAGAGCTCCTGGAAACCTTCAGCAGCTTAGCTGCCATAGGCACACACACACACACACACACACACACACACACACACATACGCACACGCACACACGCGAACCGCATTCCCATTAACTTACACCAATATGATCTTTATGAACACAGAAGACCCAGACGTTGACAAATTGACCACATATTGAAAGTACGCCTGAAAAAAAAAAAAAGCCCAAAGATATTTGTATATTATGTCTCTGCAGCCCCGAAATTATTTTTATGCACTGTAACCTGCCCCATCCCAAACCACCCACCCCTCTCACCTCCTTTTCTCCAGTTAGACAGTGATATAATCTTTACGGTCATGGCGCAAGGAAGCGGGAAAAGACCAGGAAAAACAGGTGTCTGAACTTTGCTGACTCCAGAAACCCTTTCAGTCCCATTTTATCTCATTCTATTCTTACTTAATCCATCGATATCCCAACCAAAGGTAATCTTCTTATGGCAAAGCATTCTGTTTCGGTGCAGCCAAACCTCAGCTGACAGCGTGGGGGAAGAGGGAAGCAGAGAGAGTGAAGGGTAGGTGGGTGTGTGGTGGATTGGAGACTCTTTAGAGCCTGACACTGTGCTTCAGTCATTTCATTTAGGATTAGTTATCCTGCACCGGGTGAACAAGTGGCAGGTTCTGCCCTATGTGGTGTGTAAACCTCACCATCGAGCATGGTAGACCTCCCGTGTTTGAATTATTTACGGTTCATCAAGATGTCTTCAGTAAAACATATTAACCAAACTTCACTTTTTTTTGTAACTATAAAGGGTTGAAGGTAATGTGTGGGGAAATCAAAACTGTTCATTAACATTCAGTTTTTTGTCATTCCCTCTCAACGCTGTCAGCCATCCAGAGAGGAGCTGGATTCGGCACACTCTAAACTAATCCCTCTCTTGTTGCACACTTCTTCTCACTGGAGAAACTTTGAGAAAATGTTTTGGATGTTTTTTTCAAGACCTATATGTGAGTGCATGTTTGCATGCTGGTTTGTTGGATGTCCTGGTAAATGATTATTCCTGGTTCATGATGTGGACGGCTTGCCTGGTTTTTATCTGACTCCCCTTTTAGCTGACTAAGCTCCAAAGATTCAGAAAACCACAAAAAAAGTTCTGATAGTACAAAACTTCCTTTAAGAAAATGGGATTTTTGTTTTATGGCATTCATACACGGTTTCTATTCCCTCATTTCAACCCAAATATTTAAATGTGGGACTTGGATTGATTGCCTGTGTTGTTTTCTTACTTTTAATTACGTTTGTTTGGCTTTTACTCTGTGTTGATTTCTTGAGCCATTGTTTTAGATCGAAGCTCCCTCTTTGCTTCGGAAAGTATCAAAAGGAGGCAGAGTGAGTCAGTTCATGCAAACATTTTCATCTTACATTTCCAACCGACGACACTGAGAACATAAGTCATTCTTATTTGTGATTTATTCCCTTGCATTGAACAGATAAATTACTCACATTTTGAACAATTGAGAAATACATCTACAGTGATATAGTACATCGAGAATGGGCCTGTGCGTCTTTCTGTGGAAGCCAGTGGCTCAGAAAAAGTGGTGACTGTCGAGTTCAGTCTGGCATCCGAGTTAACAAAAATATATGTCGGCTGGGTTCATATTTATTTGTCACTGTGCCTCCTCCGCAGTTTCTCCCCTTATTTCATTGCTGCTGTAGGTCCTTGACTCAAAGCCACAATTGACGTTTCCTCTCAAATCCTTCACGCAAAAGGAGACATGGATTTCTTCTTTAGCCAGGCATATGGAGGTGAACACTAAGGGATATTTACAACGCTCAATGGACTCAGCTTAGTACTGTAACTTTAAACAATGCTGTCATGTGTCATCTACAAAAAAATACAGTTGGGGATTATATTGAGTGATCAGAGCTTTATTTCTGATATCAGATATGACTTCATTCTGTGTTTTGCGGCTGTAAGCCATGCTTCAGAGGGGTGCATGCATGCATAGTTCAAGTTCAGGGGTTGAATTGGAGAATATTCTAATATCTTAAATCTGTACTGGAATCAGCTCAAGACTTTCTTCCCTGACTTCACAGAGGAGGCTGAAATAGTGAGCAGATAGCATTAGTAGAGATGGCTTCTGCCGTTGACCAGGAGGAGTTGAATACAAGCAAAGATCCACAGGCCTAAAGTAGTGTTCAGTCACAGCTGCAGTCCAGGTGGGATTTATTTTCATTAAGTCCATTGAGTTCTGGTTATAATCTTATTTTCTGTTAAGTCTATCCAGAAAAGTTGTTCTTCATGTCCTGGCGTGCTCCTGATGGTAAGCTGCATGGTGACCATGAGGAGAATGGGGGTAGGTGTGTTATGTTGACAACCCTGGGCCCCAAACTGAGGGAGGGCGCCTAAAGTGCCTGCTCTAAAACATATTTTGAGGCCTTTGTGCGTGTCAAAAAATATGTTGTTTCTACTGTTTGTCACACTCCTTTGGTTTTGAAAATTGGGTGTATTTAAAATCTAGAAAACTGCATGTAAAACAGCTGTTGAATTACATGAAACTGGAAATTTGGACAGATTTTAAGGATGTCAGCCAACTGGATTGCTGACGTTCAAATCTAAATCACTGTTGAGTTTTTGGAGATGTGTCTGTGTTTTTAATGGAGAGTTGCTGACAGTCGTGAGAGGTCAAGTGGAAAGTGAAGAGGGGCCCAGAGTCACCTCTTGTTTACAGGGCCCATAATTCACAGGTACAGCCCTGACTGGAGGGCGAACACTTGAACTGAGCAGCCCGAGCTTCAGTTGGGCAGCGTGTCCAACCCCAGCGAGGCTGCATGCTGCTTGGCCCTCATACGGAGGTTCTCGATGCTGGTGGTCTTGCTGTTGAGGCTGCCTGGTGCCTGCAGCAGCGGGCTGTTCCATACCTGCTGGGCCTGCGACAGGGTCTGGTAGTAGGACGGGCAGGGCAGCGAGCTCAATGGCGACGGCATGTTGACGTTCATGCCCAGGTAGGGCAGAGAGGACGGCGTGCTCATTTCAAAGGACGGGTAGTGAACCAGGTTGTTGGTGGCGGCCATGTGCTGCCGAAACTGCTCCTGCAGCCGGAAGAGGCTGAGGGGAGATGAAGCGTAGGAGTTGCTCTGTGCCAGACCGCCGGTCACGCTGCTGGAGGACGGCAACGGGGGGGAGCTCAGGGGAGAGTCTGAGAGACAGGAAGAGAGAAGAAAGACTTCAATATGTATCGCACACTGACCTGTCTTCTGTTGATTCATGTACACTATCATGCACATGAATGTGATTAAATTCTTAAATGTGACAAATATTCAGGGAGTATATAAAAAAAGCAGCTGCATTCATTAGACGGCGATATTTTTACCTGATGTGGGGCTCATCTGTTTACAGGACGGAGAGCTGCTGCCCAGCTGCGCTCTGCCGTCCCCTTGCGTGTCCTCCCTGATCTTCACCCTCGACTCCACTCTCATTTCCTCCTCTCTGTCAGCATTATCTTCTGCTGCTGACTCGCTGTCCGACGGCTCAGGGGAGGTGACGTTGACTTCCACACTCATCTCTCCAGGCTGGGGCCTCGTGGCTGCCAGCCTCTCTGTCTCTGACTGACAGGACGAAGAGGAGGAGGGAGGGGGAGGAGTGCGGGCCTCAGGAACTGCAGTGGTGTTGGTGGTACTGGTGGAGTCAGTCTTGGAGTCCTCTGTAGAGCCCTCTGCAGTTTCGGACACCTCCTTCTGCTTCTGGAGCTGCTCCTTCTGCAGGCTGCGCTGCTTCTTACGGAACTTGGCCCGGCGGTTTTTGAACCAGACCTGACAGATGGACAGACAGACAGACTGTGTCAAGGACTGTTCAACTTCAAGTTCAAGTGAGTAACTTAACTTAACAGTGGACAACAGGCTACAGCATGTGACTGCCGTTTGTTCACATTTTGCAGCACTTTGTCTGTCCATTATCATTTCTAATGATACAAAACTGCCTTAAGTTCACCTTAAACCCATAAAGCCGCAGCAGGCAAACAGCAGCCAGGACAGATGTATTCTATAGGGGTTTTACCTGGACGCGTGCCTCGGGCAGGTTGGTGCACATGGCCAGACGTTCACGCATCACCACATCAGGGTAGTGGGTCTTCTGGAAAGTTTTCTCCAGGGCCTCCAGCTGCTGGGCGGTGAAGGCTGTCCGACTGCGCCGCTGCTTTCGGTGCTGGGAGCCATATCGGGCCTCAAGGATAATGTCTTGAAATGTGCAGCCGTTGAGAAACAAGGAACAAGACCAGTTTAATTGAGGTACAGGTCAAAGGTCATTTTAAGCACGCCAGAGATTAACAAACATTGCACTGGTGTTAATACACAGTAAAGGATGGAGATCTTGACTGACATTAGATGACTGGGAAACACTGAAACCCAAAAAAAGAGCAACTGGTTCTTACCAGCCAGTCTCTCTGCGAGAGTGAGGGCGTGCACTGAGGGCCTGTAGTCAGGGGCGTGCTGGGCTTGTTGCGCCGCCTGCTGGTGGAGGTTGTACATGGCGCTCAGTGAGTTCATGGCGTGGAGAGAGTAGCCGTTCACCCCGTAGTGCTGCATGGCCGGCGTCTGTCTGCAGAGAGGAGGACAAGCTGCTGTGAGCGTCAGGCCTCTTTAAACAAACCAGTCCGTTTTAGTTGGAGTCCTTAAAAAGCGGAAACTTCAACACTTTGTGTTATAACGTTTGTCGTGGGCTGACTAATTGAAATGGCAACAGGTGAAATATCCCGTACAAGCATTAAAGACAGCGCTGCTGAGAAAACAAAAAACAAAAAAAACATTCCTTCATTTTAACAAATGGAAATGGAGCAGAAAACTAAGAAGGGACTTCTTATGAATCCAAAGAATTTAACGTGTATGTGTTTTTAGATCCAGTCAGATCACATTTAGGCAAAATGAAATTATAAAATGTAACATTATAGGAAACGTTTTGCTCACGGTACTTAAATCGTTCAAAAATACATGCATTGGTTTAATAGTTTTGAGGCAGTAACCTTCATAGTTTTCATTTGATCAAAGTTTGCAGGGAAGTGTTTTATGAATCCACATCGCAACAGATTTAGTTTTAAGAGTGAACATGCAGAGATGTGCTCAATGACAATAAAAGACTATTATACTAATATTTAGTTCCAGTTAGTTTCATTCAGCAAGAAAAAAACGCAGTGTAGCCTACAATGAGTAGCCTATTTTATTCACTAAAATAACACGTAGCAAAGGCCTACTACAACAGATAAAAGTTAAAAATATGTTATTAATATGCTACACTTTTTTTCGTATGTATTATATTTGGCATAATAAAACTAGTGTTAGTATATGTTGTGATGTGTAAATGTAGAAATTATAATAATAATAATAATAAATGATAAAGTATGGAAATTACTGAAGGAAAAAAAACACTCATTTAAATTCGCCACACAAACACACACACACACACAACACAATATGCCAATTAAATTAATTCCAACCATTCTGCTCTCTTATTTCTCCAGCTACCATCAAATGTAAAATGTCCAGTTTGAAGAATGTAAATGGAAAACATGTATTAAATGAAAACGCTGAGAGCTCCGCAAACTGGACATATATCCAGTAAGATATATCTATAACAGATATCCATAACATATATCTGCTTTGCTCCCTGAGAGTTGGACTCGAGCGGAGCTCCGTTAGTGTGTGTGTGTGGCGGCTCCCTGCCGCCTGGAGGCTGGGCTCCTGGCTGTTGTGGTTGCAAATAGGTTTCAACTATACAAAGCTATTAATTCATCATCAGGCCTGACACCTGAAAGGTGGGCCAGCGTGTGTGTGTGTGCGTGTGTGTGCGTGTGTGTGGGCTATGGGATCTAAACGTGTGACTAATGCAATAACATTTTTTTTTGTGATTTCATTGCATTAGTTTACTAAACCAGCCTCCGGCTGCCTATGTAATCTGTTCGATTTTTTTTTTTTTTTTTTTTTCTTTTTTTTAAATCTGCAGCTTAGAAATTTGCTCTTCTTTCAGGACAATGTCACGTAGCCTCGGGCTCTGATTTAAGTGTAATTATGCAAATTGCCGTGGATTTATGAGTTATACAGCATTTAGGCTATAGACTGCCTCGAGGCCGGAGCTCTGGTACAGGCTATGGCGTCAATTCAACAGCCTTCTGTAATCAAACGACACAGGAAGTCAATGGGATAGTTAACATATGGTCAATTACAACAACCAAAATAAACCTTCTTGCTTGACGTTTTAAATAGTCCCAAAATATGAAAGATATTTGTGTAATCAGCCTTAAAATAACTGTCAGTTACCGAACACTTTGATCAATAAACAAATCGATTAACTTGAGGAAAACAGTCGCAATGCTGCTGGAAGTTAAGGACCTCTGGAGATCGACGGACTGCACTTTTAAAACACATTTGATGATGGAGTTTGGACAGTAAAACTCCGCGATATTAAAAAAAAAAAAAAAAAATCAAGTTAAAAAAAACAAAGCAATTTCAAATGGTTTTAAAATAAGACTTGTAGGGCTACAGAACTAATTCAGGAATACGATCGTCGCAAACTTCGATTCTGCCAAACGTCTTACCTCTCTTCTCTCTGTGTCTCTGAAGCAAAATATCTCCACTAGCAGCCAAATATTTTTTTCCTCTCAAATCTTCTTCTCTAAAATCCGCATGCGGTTGTTCACTTCTTCATTTTTTATGAGCTTCTTCATTCGCTTCGATATCCTGAGAACATCCCGGTCGGTCCGCTGCGTCCTGCGGCTCGTCTCTCTGTGGATGTGGGAGGATGCTGAGCTGCCATCTCCCGGCCTTTAAAGCGCTCACACGCTCCAACTCTGAGCCAATCACGTCACTCCATTCTCTCCCCCCCCCCCTCCCCCCTCTCAGCCCCCTTCGCTCTCCTCCACATCTCACGTCTCTCTGCATCCGAGGCGCCGACTTTTCTGCTGCTGCTGCCACTGTTGTTTTAGAAGAATTAAAAAAAAGAAATAGTTTTTGTTTTGGATGCAAGGTTGTTGTTGTTTTTTTGCCCAGACTTTTGTTATGTAGCCCACTGTTGTTATTTTGGAGGTGCTAATAATGCTAATGTCAGTTTTACTGAGGATGCAGACTGCTGACCTAAATAACACAGCCCATCTTCTTCAAAATTTAAAACTGATTTGAACAAATCTCAGCATGACGAGATGCATTTGAATGTATTTCCAATAAGTCTTGGCCTTCATTACTTTTTACATTTTAAATATCTTCGGGTTTACTTAAAATTGTGATGCTCATAATCAGCTGGCCTTAAAGCCATTATGTGCCTAAACGTGTAATTGTTTTTTTTTCTCTCTTATAAATAGGCCTATATATATAGGCTATCAGGTTTCATACAAATATTTAACTAAACATTCTAGTTAGGCCAGTCTTTTAACCACAGTCTTTTATTATTACTCCCCCCACAATCATAGTAGTGTTAAATTACCTTAAAATGGCTATTTGTAGGTTTTAGGCTAAGACATATAACAGCCTAATAATTGTAGACCACAAAACAAAAAATTGAGAGAAAAAGAATCAGAGTCCTTCTCAAAAGTAAATATTTGCGTCATTAGATATTCAGTAAAGAATTATGAGCTTTAAAAAAATTGATAAATGCTTGGAAAGAGGGTTTAAACACAGGTCTTAGTTAAATGATATGCAAATGGTCCATCCTAATGGCCTGTAGGCTGGCAGGGACTTCTGACTCTCAGGTTAATTCCGCGCTTTAATTTTATTTCCCTCGTGCCTCGGCGTGGCTGCGTGTCGGTGGGAATGCAGCTGAGGTGGAGAGATGCAGGCTGGTCCACACAGCTCCCCGGCCCCGAGGGATTTAGGTTAGGATTGGGTAGACAAGACGCCATTTCACCCTCCAAAAAAAAAAATGTCTTAAAATGACTGCTGGTAAGAGGATTAAAACAATAATGCCCCTCTCTTCTTCAAGGTTTTTAGAAAAGATTTCTTCTCCCGAAGAAAAACCGTTTAGGCTGGAATTAAGGGCAACGAAAAGTAGCCTTTTAATGTAAAGCTTGCATATTTTGTTGAAATTTTCTCCAAGAGAGTGAGAGAGAAAGAAAAGGGGACGGTGGGGTTGATCTTTGGCCACATTCATTCGCAGAACTTTAGAGTCCTGACAACAGCCTGCGTGAAAAGAAAACGGGATCCTTGGATGGGTTACTGGCGCAGTTCACTTCACAGAGTTAAAGTATTGTCCTCACTCTTCTTTCTCTTTTTAGTGGCTTTCTCATAAAACTGGGACAATCCAGAATAGGAAAGCAACAAAATCAAATAAATGAGTTTAGTGGACGATGTCATGCAACAAGTGGCTATCAGTGCGAAAATGGATCGAATGGACAAAAAGGGAACAATAATAATAATAATATATATTTTTTTTTTATTCTGAACTCATGCTTTCTTTTGTCATTAGGATATAGCTGAAGAGCATTTAGGCCTCGAGAGAAAAAAATCGGATTAACTTGTGAACCGATGGAAATAAGAACTTAAACTGGAGGTAAATCTGGCCAGTGTCTCTTTGTGGGAACCGTTTCTAAAGCAATTAAAGCGAGAAGGAATTCCTCTCAGCTGCTTTTCCTCAAATCAGCTTTTTACGGAACCTAATGCGGGCTCATGTCCAGCATGGCCGAGGGCTTTAATGCAAATGTCAAGAGGCTGTGCTATAAGGGGAAACTCGCTCTGCTCTTTACATTTTAGGACAATTTAGACACTTTTTGGACATACAGGCTATGGGCCTCCTTCTTTTCAGAATAGATCATTAATAAAGTCTCAAACTGGTGTATATGAGGACCAATGATCCAAATTGTAAAATCTGTCATCTCGCAATATATTTGTTTTATTAGATTTTACAAGGTAATAATGTGAAAAATGATGACATTTTAAAGCATTTTTTTTCTTCTTCCTGAAGTTGAACTATGTTTTGTGCTTTCGGGCCTTTAGAGAAGGAACTGTGATGTCTTACATTATCTGGTCAAAAGTTGTGTTGATATAAGTTGAGTGTACTGTACATCATGTTGCATAATTTGAATCTACATTGTGTAAATAGCTCCAACTAACAGTTATTTTCCTAATTGATTAATCTGCCTATTTATTTCTGGATTAATTGTTCTATAAAATATTGAAAAACTTCCACCAAAACCTCCAGGAGCTCATGTTGACATGAACAAATATCTTGTTTTGTCAGACCCAAAACCTAAAGACAATCAGTTTGCAATGCCATAAAATAAAAAACAGCATCCAAAAATTGGGTATTTTTGCATGAAAAAATTACTTGAACCATTAATCAATTATCAAAAAAGTTGCCCATTTATTGTCTGTCAAGCATATTATCAATCGACCGTTCAGTTCTTCAGACTTTAAAAGGCACAACCAGTTTCCGATGTTTTATGTTGCAGAACTTGATTCTTCGAAGCCTGAGCATGATGATAGTTCACCCATCTCTTTATTTACCATTTTCCCACTGCTTCTCATCCCGATCACTTGCAGGATCTCAGCGCCGCTTGCTGCAGGCTAACTTTCTAAACCCCAAATTCATCTCAGATTTTTGTGGATTTCATGGGCGCACTCATTGTTCTCTGCACTCCGGCTTCATTCGAGCTTTATGGTGTTAAAGCCTCTCCTCAGATCTGAGTTATCGTCTTTGCTCTCAATCATCCTCCCGCCTGCTTTCTGAATACCAAAACTTTTATCCCTGCATCAGGACTTTGGCAGCCTAAAATCAAAGCTCAGCCGAGGAAGCTGCAGCGATTTATAAATCATGTTCAGTTTTTAATCAGGTTTATAACGCATGAACGTTTGTAATTTTACCCCTCAAATGGCTCCCTATATTTCCAAGTGGCAGTTTACATCAAATCGAGGAGAAAGTTTATGCCTTCAGCCTTCAGAGCCCATTAACTTTTATCATTAGATTTTCTTTAACATCATGAATACATTAGGTTTCAATCCAGCCACTCTGGCCTGCACATGCTCTTAGTCAAGGTTAGCTTGTGCTCATTTGGGTGAAATTAATCATTTTGATGTATGGTTTAGAATTGACTGCTTCCTTGGGACTTGTGTGACTGGAGTAACAAAGCAACTTGCCATTAGCATCCTCCGGCTGTGTATTAGCCGGGCATTCGCCCAGAAGACTTTCCTCGCACGTGTTGGATACCTGATTGTAAATGACAAATCTCTTGCTCCTCAACCTCTTTTTTTCTGTACATCTGTTACCATTGTATCAAAGGACAACATCCCACTGTCTCTTATATACACCTAATTAGTTGTTATCACACATTCACATGCTGGACACTCTTTTCAAACACCAAAGTTACAAGTATTGCAAGACGTTATTCTTTATAACCAAAGGAAAGGGATGAAGTCCATTTACTGTGCGACAACACGGACAGTGGGACACCTATCGGACAAACTTCAGGCTTCTAAAAGAAGAAGTTCCCGTAACCCAAGAAACCAATCCACATTTAAACTGGTCATGTTCAGAGTAAATAACACATCGCAACAAACTAGTAGCAAATATTAGTTAAAAATGTACACGTTTTTGGGAGTAACATTATGAGCTGCAAAATTGACGTAAACTCCATTATAAAGTTGGATGTGTTGAACATGTTAGAAAACAATTGCCAATGAATGCATGCAGTAAACATGGAGCAACATTAGAATTCATGTGGAGCTGTGTTTTCTGGCCTTTTTTTTTTTGCTCTGTTTTGGTCCCAACTAGCTCCTGCAGAAAAACATATCTGGCTCTTTAGCTGCTAAATGCTCCAATATGTTCACCAGCAGCTGTTTGGTGCTGGGCAGGTATACAGTCAGCCTTTTTAGAGCTTTTGTGCCCAAAAAAAGCTGCTAGCACCTGCTGTCAATAACACCAATGAGAACAGAGAGAGTGAATCAAAACAGTCATGTTGCGAGCTAGAAAAAAAACAAAAAATAAACAGCGAAAAGATGCTGAAACACTTTGTATAAATGGTGTGAACTTCAAACCAAGGTTAACATGTTCTTTCTTATGGTTCACATCAAGCATAGTATTATGTATCTAGTGCAGCTTGACTTAGCGTTGCATTCCTAGGACATAGTCAAATTTAAGTGAAATACAGTTTTAAATTTTTTTTTAAATTGATGCAGCAGAGGTACCATTTTTCTGATTATACTTTTTTTGTTGTCAGAACCTGGGGCCTACATTACCTACAAATTGCAAATTGACATCTGGCAATTCGGTTGGATGCAGTGTATGCTCGTAGCCGCCCACCTCAAGCAAGAGATGAGGAGTGGGTCTGGTAAGTTCACATCTTTCACCTCACCTCCAGATTTTTTTTCATTTTGACACTTATAGTCTTCAGCCCCAACTGACACTGACATCCCAGCTCCCTCTGGAGCCACATAAGGCTTTATAATTATTTTCAGATATTCAGTACAGTAGTAGTCCCTAAGACCTGTACAAAACAGACTTTGATGTGTAAAATTGGTGTGCCCTTTAAATATGCATCTTTGACTTTTCACATTAGCACTTTGGTAGAAAAAGTTTCTCTGTCAAACGTGTGGTGGAAAAAATTGTATCAAGTAAGAATATAATAAATGAGACAGAGACACAGTAATTCTCTAAATGTGAGTCTGACCACAAGTTGTTCACTTTCACTATTGTTTCTCCTTGTATGATCCTGTAGACACAGCACACCATGCTGCAGCCAGGGCCGCTCCTCTGAACGGTTTCTCTGGCAGACTTGACGTATCGAGGTTGGCAGGTTTGTTTCCTCCCTCTTTCTCAGAGCCGGTCTTTGGTTGTGCCCCTCAGGCTGCGGCCCAGCACAAGGGTTCCTATTGTCATGGCCTAATCCAGGGGCTACACAGCTTTAGCAACATGGTGGGATAAAAGCCCATCAAACCACTACTTTATGGGGGCAAATCTTTTCTAATCCCTCGCTTTATCTAAACAAAAGGAGAGAAACAAGAGGATAGAAAGAAATTGTGCAGACACAGGGCAAGACCGGGAGCTAAGATGCAAAGAAGTAGTTTCACTGGAGAAGCTAACCATTTTTGACAGGCTTTCACTAAAGGATTGACAAAAAACGGACACCAGTATTCAAAAAAAAGGGCCGTACAAGGTCTTTTTTCTTTTCTAAAGTTAAGCTTTAAGATACTTAGAGGGATATGTCGAAATTAGTGAGATTAAATTCAAAAACCTTAACTATTAAGAGGACTTGGCAGGGGGCACCTGTCAGTTTTGAACGCTCTTAAAACTTGTTCTTGGTTTTCTTGGTTGATGTAAACAAGCGACAACTGTGTGATCTTGAACCTATTCTTTGCTCTTTTCTCATACAGGGAAAAGGGAGTATGGGAATTTCTCTTTCCTGCCTCACACACACCGCTTAGAAACTCAGCTCCATCACACCGACTGTGTAACCCCTACCTGTGTCCAAACCAAATTTACTTTCAAGATGATCCAGCATTAATCCTTTTACTGTAATTTTTTGAATGGGAATTATTCAAAAAAACACTAAACGACAGCTCCAAATTAGACTTTTTATTGAACGTCTGTTTCTGAGACTTCTGCGACACCATGGTTTGAACAGATCTTGTAAATTAGAGGACCCTGTAAACTTACATCTTGTGTGTGTATGTGTGCGCGCACATGTATGTACTGTATGTGTGTTTCAGGGGTCAAATCCCCTGACCCCGTTTCATGTCTGCTGCCAATTCCAATTTCTATCTTTGCTCTGTGGCAACTCACTACAAATCCCAAGTGTCACATCTGCAAATGACTCTGTGAGTTAGAGGCTCCATTTTCTGCCACAGTGCCAATGCTCCACAAGAGGACCATTTGGAGCCCGCCGGTCAGAGAGCCGAGCAGAGATTGAGAACAAGCCAGTTCGTTCTGGCTCTATGTACATAAACCACCACAGCCGGGGGGGCTTTCAGCGTCTCGCTCGCCCTCTCAGGTGTACGAACAGAAACATGGTGACATATATAATTCACTACCTGACAGTAAATACACTGTCCTCATCCACACACAAAGTTCAGGCTTTTGAAATGTAATATACATCATGGAGGGCAAACTGATTTGTTATCATATCATATTTTGTTTTTATGATTTTTTTGACAACGCGCCCCCCCCTGGCCGTGTTGATGCCTCCTGAATGGGGTAATTAAGAGATAATAGGCTGGGGATGCTCTTCCGGGACTGAGTGATTAGTGATTCATTACATGAGCTTAGAATGAGGAAGAAGAGAGGAGGGAAGTGGTTGGGTTTCAGTCGGGGCCGGGGGGGGGGGGGCATACTGGAACAGCCTGACAAATTGCCATTGGATTTATCCAGGGTAATTAACTATCACCCAGGGAAAGGGCTGGGTCTGGGACCATCGGGAACCTACAGCAGAGTCACACAATCATCACACATGTGCTGACTCGGTTTATTCTTTTCTTCTGTCAATGGACTGTAAGTCCTTTTAATGCTGCATTGTGTGTTCAGAAAAATAACAATGCACCAACTGTGAGTTTCTGTGGGTGTAAAAATAAATTTCAATTTAAACGTTTTTTATTACGAAATGGTGGTGCTTCAAGCTAATAAGAAATAATATATCATATTCTCTCACACGGACGCCTTAATTATATTTAATTCAATTTTATTTAATTCAATTTTATTCATAGTATCTAAATCATAACAAGAGTTATCTCAAGACACTTTACAGATAGTAAATATACACTTTATTTACAAATGATGTACTCTATAATTTACAAAGACCCAACATTACCAATAATTCCCCCAAAAGCAAACATTTAGTGTGACAGTGACGAGGAAAAACTCCCTTTTAGGGAGAAACCTCGGACAGACCCAAGCTCTTGGTAAGATCTGATGGTACCGGTTGGGGGTGTGATGCACAGCGGCAATAATAGTCACAATAAAGATAACAGAACTATGACCAGTAATACTAGTTGTAGTAGTTCATGGCGTATCAGGGCTCTGCAGGGCATTACAGGGTGTCGTAGGGCAAAGCAGGGCACTGCAGGGCATAGCAGGAAGTAGCGGGACATAACAGGGCAGTGCGGCGTGTAGCAGGGTGTAGCAATGCATAGCAGGGTGCGGAGCAGGACAGTTAATTCTAACTTTGAAAGCACAATAATCTTTACAGCCCATTTTAGCATCAACTTCACTTCTGAATTAGAAAGCAAAAAGAAACACTGATTATCTTTTGAGCGAGGGGTAAACAGCAAACATAAAACACATATATATTTACATTAACAATTAAATAAAGAGTCTAACAAATGTAGTACTATATGGTATTAAAAGTATTAAACTGTGAAATTCAGCTGTATTCCCTTATAAGAAGCATTGCATGGCACCCGCAAATGGCTTCCATCCTCTACTTGACTGCCATGATCCTGTAAAGTAGGAAAGTCTATATTCCCATCCTTCCAAAGCCAGCCTACCATCTAAGAGTAATCCTCTCTGGTCTATATCAGCCTCACAAAGCAGCGCACACTTACACGGAGAAGACCATTTTTTCTGTCTGTTTTATCTGATTTGGAAGCACTTAGAAACAGCTCTAAGTCTTCTCTCGATTATAAGGACTAGGAAAAAACTCAGTCGGTGTGATAACTGCTCCCTTCTACAGCTACCTCTCGTCATCCAACATCTGGCTATTGTTGTTAAATCTGCTTTAAAGCATCAGTGGGTCATCTGGATTCAAACATTTAGAGAATTGAGGCTCATCTGTTGAGCTTAATTCACTGTCGAGTTGCACTGCTCTCCTCTTTAGTCTCTCATCAGATTAAAGGCTGCTGTTTCTAACACCTGTGAAAGTGCTGCTTTTCTACCTTATATTCGATAAATAAGCTGCAATGAAGTCTAACGCAACTTCGTCTGAAGGTGTGTGCCCACATACATGTGCATAAACATGAACAAAGACATCACAACTTTTTCAATTTTCCATTATTGTTCCTACCTCAGATGTTGTGGGCCTGCATCTCAGCGAGAGCACGGTTCAAGTCAAGCTCTTCCCTCCATAAGCTCTATTAAGCAGTGTTTTATGAAATGAGAATAAGGGGTTGATTTATTGTTCTTTCATAATCTGGGTTAATGCCTTGTTCTGCAAAAAAAGGTTTTGGCTGGTGGTCAGGGCAGAACCACATCCAGCATTAACCCACTGACTAACCACTGCCTAAAGGGGCCCCGGCATGACCATTTGAATAGGAGCCAGAAACTGTTTGTCAAGAATGGCCATGGGTCAACATTTTGTGACTTGTGGAGGACGAATAATTAAAGTAAAAATAATTTAAAATAATAAAACATCACGAGAGACAGCAAAAACTGCATTTTTTGCGTATAATTAATCAAAAGATTTTGGGAAAAATACACCCAAGTGCCACACATAACCTTTAAGAAGAAATGATAAAAAAGTCATGTATTTTTGTCTCTTAAAAGGAAGTTTTAAGCCTCTGTGGCCTAGTGCTTGCTCTTGGTGAGAACTGTTGGGTTTCTGTAAATAACATCACAGAGTACGGTCTAGAACTGCTCTTTTATGAAAAGCGCTGTGAGATTACTGTTGTTGTGATTTGGCGCTATATAAATAAAATTGAATTGAGTATAGTGTGTTGAACAAAATCATATTATACCATGTCGAAAAAAGTGATGAAAAAGTAACAAACAAGTTTTAGTATAGTATGTAAAAAGTGATACAAATGTCATAGTACGGCATGTCAAAGTAATTACTAAAGTCATAGTATGGCATGTCAAAGAAAACATTAACAAAGTCATAGTACATTATGTTGAAAAGGTGATAAAAAAAGTGCTAGTTTAGTCTATCCAAAAAGTGATAAAAAAGTCATAGTATAGTATATCAAAAACTCATAGTATGTCGAAAAAAGTGAGAAAAAGTCACAGTATAGTATGTTAAAAGAAGTCATAGTGTGGTATATCAAAAACAATTCATTGAATGGTATGTAGTATATCGACAAAAGTCATAAAAAAGTACTGTACGTTGAAAAAACATCATGAAAGGGGCCAACCTGGACTGGTAATCAAACCCGGTTCAGAGTCTGTAATGAGTACTTACCTGTTGGAGCAGTGCCAAACACAGAGCCACTGTGCCACAGAAGAATTAATGTTAAAAACAGTAATAGCACAGTATGTTGGAAGAAGCTGTTGAAAAGTCAGAGTATGGTATGTCAAAAAAGGGATAAAAAAATCATTGTGTGTATCTTGAGCAAAGTCATAGTATAGTATGTTGAAAAAAACGTCATGAAAAGGGCCAACACAGCAATAAAACCTGGTTTAGAGTCGGCAGTGACTACTTGTCTGTTGATCAGAGCTACTGTGTCACCAAAGAATTTATTACAAAGTCCTAGTATGGTATGTCGGCAAAAAAATGTACTGTATAACAAAGCCATAGTATAGTATGTCAAAAAATACGTCATGAAAAGGGCCGATCTGAACCAGGACTTGAACCTGAGCAGGTCTACCATGAGTACTTGTCTGTTGGACCTATGCAAACCACCAAGCCACTGTACCACCAAAAAAGTTATGGTCATTGGTCATATCTTAAAAAAATCCATTAAAAAGTCGTAGTATGGTCTGTTAAAAAAAGTGATAAAAAAAGTCGTGGTACGCAAGTTAAAAAATGTCACAGTATGGTATGTTGAAAAAACACCATGAAAGGTACAACCTAATTTGGGAGTTGAACTTTGGTTAGCTTTTGAGCAGTGCAAACCACCAAGCTACTGTGCCACTAAGGAGTGCATGTGCAAAACAGCAATGACATAGTAAAAAAGCCATTAAAAAGTCATAGAATGATATGTATGTAATGGATAGAAGTAATACAAAATCATGGTATGAATGCCAAAAATAGTCACAGTAGAAGTGTGTAAAAACAAGAAATGTGATAACAAAGTCATAGTAAAGTATGTTGAAAAAAACATTGTGAAAAGGGCCAACCCAGACTGGTAATCAAACCTGGGTGAGAGTTTGCAGTGAGTAAATGCCTGTTGGAGATGTGCAAACCACCAAGCCACCGTCCCACCAAAGCTGCGTGTTGAAAACAAAAATAGCATAGTATTAATTTAATGGCTTTTTTAATTCGTATTAAAATAGCCATTAAAAAGTTGTATGGTATGTTGAAAAAAGTGATAAATGAGTCAAAAAGCTAATAAAAAGTCATAGTATAGTATGTTGAAAAAATTTATAGTATTGTGTTGATAAAAGTGATAAAGTCATAGTATAACATTTTTTTAAAAGCCATTAAAAACTCATAGTAGGGTATGTCAAGAAATCTAAGTATAGTATGTCGAAAAAAGCCATTAAAAAGTCCTAGTATTGTGAAAAAAGTTGAAAAAAAAGGTCATGAAAAGGGCCAGGGTCGAACCTGGGTCAGAGTCTACAGAGACTACTTGCTGGTTGCCTGTTTGTTGCCTGTTGGAGCAGTGCTAACCACTGAGATGCTGTGCCACCAAATAATTTATGCTGAAAACAATAATAGCATAGTATGTTGAAAAAAGCCTTGAAAACAGTCATAGTATGGTATGTCGAAAAAGTCAAAGTATAGTATGTTGAAAAAGTCAAAGTATAGTATGTTGAAAAATGTGATATAAATGACATAGTATAGTGTGTTGAAAAATGTAATAATATAATATATCTATGTGTCTGAGATTACCTGAATTGGCCCTGGTAAACTTGCCATTCAAGAGGCCTGAAAAAATTCAACTTGAGCACCAGAAAGCGTTTGCGAACATTATGATATATAATTTGTGTGGATAAAGTAAAAAATGTGGGCTTTCGTCCAGAAATCTTGAGGATGTTTAAGAAGGGCTGTCAATAAAGAAATGTTCATGGCTTTGTTTGGAGCTTACTCAGCCAAATGTCCTATTGCTTAAAGCCATAGTGCGTAGTTTCTGTTGCCCCCATGGGAAACTCTAAGTAATGACAACAAAACTGTCGGGCGTCCACATGATACAAGCCTTCCGTGATCGCGAAAAGCCCCCACCCCTCCTCCATGCAGTTGTTAGTAGGGGTGGGAATCACCAGACGCCTCCCGATACGATATCATCACGATACTTATGCCATAATACAATATTATTGCGATTTTAAACATATTGCAGTATTCTTATATAATTAATATTTATCAAAATGGGATCGTCAAGCAGACAAACTGACCAACACATATATGATAAAAGATTTGATGCTTGGTGCCTGTGTGTCAATACAGCATTGCCACTGAAAATATTGCAATACTATGCTGTATCGATTTCCCCCCCCCACCCCTAGTTGCTAGTAGCCATGGAGGAGATGGAGGATTAAAATCATATGATGGACTTTTCAGAAGAGGTTATTATCTTCACTAGAGTTAGGGTTAGGGTTAGTCGCCAGATGACACAATCTTTTGAACATAGCCATACTGAGAATTATAGAGAGAGTTGTGTAGAGCGGAAAGTTTTATTTAGCTTTGTAGCAACTAATTTGGCAATGGCTTAAATGTGACGTTCATCAATGTCAAAAGGTTACACACTAAAGCGTTAAATTAGTACATTTGCTGAAAGTAGGAAACATATCTACATAATGACGTATGAATGGTCCATCTGAAGAAAGAATTGGGGACATGAGAGCAAGCTAAACAAAGATTTAAGATGATGTTCTCTCTCCTCTGCACTGTAGCGGTGACATCACCCACACTGGGTAGCCCTTAAAAATTCAGAAAAAAGCCTAAAAGTATTAATCAATCAATCATTTAATTCATCTTAAACGGTTATAACACAAAACTGTAAAAAATGCTGCTGAATCAGCATTCACACAATAGAAGATTCCTGTTCTATTCTTATGCTGGATTTTCCATTGTCTACCTTTGTTGCAAACTTTTATCACAGCTGTATTGGTAGAGTCTGTGTAACATGTTATAGCTCACATTAATTATAGCATGACAAAACTGGGCAGCAAAGTTGATATCATATTCTATTGGGTTATACCTGCAGATCTGCAAGTGTGCTCCCAGCCATTTAGCTCTAATTACATTGTGCTGGAAGCCTCCACAGAGAATGCAAGCCAGTGTGGAAATAAGTGCTTAAGAAATGAATGTGTGAGAGATGGCCTCAAGGCATCGAGGTCTCTGCAGAGACGCTGCGGTAGGCCACTTAACCTGGATACCTGCTCACACGGATTCCACCAATCAGGGACGAATGAGGAACACAGTGTAATACCATGGTGAAAGCACGTTGACTTGCATCTGTATCACTCTTAATACTGTAATGAAGGGGAAAAAACACTCGCTACACCCACAAATGAGCACCTCCTTCACCCTCAGAAACAGGGAATAAGAGAGGGAGCAGTGGTGGGAATTTAGGAGGGAGGCCTTAAGAATAAAAAGGAGTCTTGCTGGGCCCAAATGGCCATGTAAAGAGTCGGCCATCCTGCCAGTCAGATGGCGGCTGGCTGGAGGAACCCGGGAGTGAGAACTGCTGTCTTCTCATTAGATAATCCCTCCAGCACACAGCAGCAGCAGGGGGGGGGCAGAGAAAGCCTGTTAAAGAGATCCCGAGACGATGGATATCTGTATGTATTTATCTATTTTCTAATGAGCTCTGCTTAGCTGCCCACCGAGTTGGAACGTGGGCATGAGAAAAGTAAATACTGAAGGAATATACTTTCATATGAGTCTGATTATGCAGGATATGAAATGGTAATGTGTTTTGCATACAAATATATTTTTTCTTAAAAAATATTATATATTTTAAATACTGCTGCTCAAAAATCACACACATTTGTCACATTTTACTTCAAAAAAATTAGTACAGTATGCTTCATGGTGAGATTGACTACGTTGGTTAATACTGCATGTGTGTGTGTATGTTTTGAGTGTGTTTTCCTTGCCTAGGGGTCCTGCCGCACACACCCCCACCCTCCAGAAGAGCCCTTTGGCTGAGATCTGACTCTACATGAATATGAATGAGGAGGTAACACACAGGGGAGAGCCGGGAAATCTGATGACAGTGCAGGAAAAGACCAGAGCATCTACGGGGATGTATAACTTCTCAGCCCTGCCACTGATATGATAAAGTGGCTGAATTTGAATATGTGTGTGTGTGTGTGTGTGTGTGTGTGTGTGTGTGTGTGCCTCGCCTCAGAGTGTGTCCCGTCAGATGGATATGAATAATGTATTGATATCCAGCCCCCTGTGGTAGTCCATACAATCCCGGCTGTGTGTGTTGTGTTTAGCCTGCCCAGCTGGCAGGGTCACAGGGGACGCACACACATCATGTCACAGTCCCAGGAGAGGTTAGGGTGCATGTTCCCTTTTTATCATCAATCAACAGAGCAAACTGTTTAACAACAACAATGAGGCAGTTAAGAGGCCCCTCAGTTCATGCCAGAAGTGGTGATAATTACCTTAACATGAAGTTGTCACTCTCCTCCCTGCTCAGCCTCTCCCTGCATCTGCCCATTTTGGTTTTGTGCCGAGTCGAGCATGACTCACTCACAAGTGAAACGGACAGTAATTGGTGAGATTGATTTTTAAAAGCTTATTCATTTGACCTGCACCATGTCCATTTGGAGCCTTTTCATTAAGCTTGATAAATGCATCAATATGTTTCCTGCTGCACTTGCTATGGTTTCAGTACCTTTCCAGAAACATCTTCTTCCTCATTGTAAAATGAATCTGAATTCCCCCAGCTAGCTCTTTTTGCCCCTTTCTGCTAATAGGGATGGTCAAACACACCTCCTGTCAAGTTGTCAGCAGGTCTGGTTGAAGAAGCCAAATACACCCCACTACCTGTCCTGCCTAAATGCATTTACTTGTCTTTCCACACCTTAAACACTCTGACTGAGTTTTAGGATGTCAACCTAAATGCTTTACGTATAGCATGAGCGGAAATAGAAATAAATGACAGTCCCTTAAGCAATCAAAACATTTGCCAAATACCATGGCAGCATTGTGGCTCTTTCAGTACCATGTCTGTATAAAGTCATAATGAAACAATAAATGGACACCTCTGAGCGATAGCACTGACATCTTATCAACACAGAAAAGCCTGTTAGAAAACAGTTGCCTACGTACACATCCAGAAGATGCAAAGCAACATTTGTATTTTTTTGGATACATAATATTTATTCGCCTTTTAGCTTTTTGTTTTCATTAAGTCCTGAGGGAAATATCTGACTTTTGTTGGCCAGCTTGTTGCGATGTGTCTGTCTGCTTTTTGGTGCTAGGTATGTATCATACAGTGGGTTTTTAGAGCTGGAAATTGCTGAGTGCTGATGCTGAAAATGACGCTGATGAGAGCAGCGAGAGTCAACCAACAAGCTGCAGTTTGTAAAACCAAAACAATTAGCTAAAAGACACTTAAACGCACCGCATAGCTAAGCTAACTGCAAAGTCGGGTGATAATTACCTGTGGGTTTGTCACTATGTGTAAGCCCTTTTACACAACAAATACTCATTTCGCTTTGAACCGGTAGATTTTTACACCTGCTATAGGCTCACGGCCTGCCACACCTCCACCGGTGCCTGTCTGGTTATCATCAGCTGGGGACTACAAGTCATTAATGTTTTGCCCCTCATCACGGAACACCTCATAGTGGCGGGAATGTGACCAGGGACGTCTCCCTCACAGCTAACCCTTTTTTAGGAGCTGCTAGCTCCCCAGATCTTGTCACGCTTCCTCAGCTATAACCAGAAGCTGGCCTTCTCTACCTCTTCTGAGAGCTGGTTTTGTGTAGCTCTTTGCCCCGTAGCCTTAGGTCTCGGAGCAGGTGTTGTGCAATGTTGGGCTCCTCACAAAACCCCTCATTCCAATCTCCACAGTACAGAGTTTCGTGCTCTATCCTCCTTCCCTGCACTCGACAACCAGGTCTCCATATTTTGCTGCCTCCACCCCTTCCTCCCATGGCACAGTCAGTTCCACCAGCAACGCTGATTTAAATGCTGACCAGAGCACCATGTCTGGTCGCATTGTGGTGCTGCCGATCTCCCTTAGAAAGTGGAGCTGCTTGCCCAGGTCAACCTGCATTTAATTATTTGTGAATATAACTAATTAATTTATTATGCTCGAGAAATCATTGAGGGGCGACCCTCATTTACAATGACATCAAGACAAATTACAAAGACAAAACAACAAACCAGAAAAGACGCAACACCATTAGAAGAAAAATAGACACTAAAACTTTTTGAATTAGAAAAATATTTTTTATAAATAAATTAAGAGAAAAAGGATGCAAATTAAAGTCCAATTATATAAAGCAATTACAAGTTAACAACTGTACGGCTGTAATTTGTTCCAGCAGTAAAGTTTTTCCATGTTCAGAACAAGCTTGTGTACCACGAAGCAATAGTCAGTCAGCAGATATAAAATTAATAGAAGTAGCCAGCGATGTTTTCTATTGTATATCTGCAAAAGACTTTATTTTTTTAAATGTTGCATACAAGTGGTGAAACATCATTTTCATATTTTCACCAAATACCTTATTGAACAACATATGGAGGTCAGCGTCTTTGCAGGAGCTGGTACCTTATTTCAATGATTTTCATGACCTCTGCCCTCTGGAGCAGTTAGCCCTCCATTGATTTCTGCTTTCCCCTTAAGTGTCAGCTACAATAAAGATATTTTCTTGGTTTGATAGTGTAAGTGATTCACTGGGAAGGTTGAAAAAGAGACAGGAAGGAAAGAGGATATTTAATGACAGCAAAGTTGAAGGACACTCCAACTGAAACTTCATCAGATATACAGATGTGAAAACCGAGAGAAAACCAAAAGGGCAACCTATACTTTCTTACTTTATATTTGCATTGCACAGATGATAATTGTGTGATATTACATCCTAGTATAGCTCAGTGGAAAACACCTGCAAAGTTAAAAAAAGTGGCGGAGTTCTTTATTAGTGTTGAGCAGGCTTGCAAAAGCAGACTCGCTTCCACAGAGTCGCATAGCCTTGAAACACAGAAACTAATCCATGATATTGATCAGTTTGTTTCATATCGGCCCCTGTAATCCATCAAGCTAACAGTGTGGGATAGGTCTAATTTATATCATCTGAAAGGTGTAATCAAAGATGAATGAACCCCAGCGTGATAGAAATGTGCACTGGGTCATAATTTCTACCACTGTGAGTAATGGTGGGAGGCGATAAACACAACAGCCGCTGCGGAAAATAAGTAGAACTAAACAGAAGGTTTGTACAGCCCAGCAGAGTGTGCATGTGTCTGAATATGAAGCATTTTATTAGATTTGTGCAATATGATGCAAATAAATAAAACGACATGTGATATACAAACTCTTCTTTTGGATCTCTACAAAATGTTTTAGATACAGTTCAAAAACATTTGACTACAGCAGTTTGATTCACGAAGCATGAAAACTTCTTCCTCAGCCAAACTTATTAAATTACCAAATACAACATGCATGTGATGACTATATGTCTACAGCCATCTTTAGTTTTGAAGAATTAGTTATGAGTGTTGCAACAAAAAAACTTTGACAACAGCTTTGTCCATTGTGCCATAGGGACGCTAATGTACATGGGACAACGCAGGCTGACCCAGAGGTAAAAGATGGCGGTGACGAGCTTCAAGAGTAGCTGTAGAGAGGGAGAGAGAGTAGCTGTAAATATATGTGTAATATATATATAAATGTTTCCTTTTAAAAAGCCACTTAAGAACTCCAACCCTTTAAATAAGGCCAGGAATAATCTGTTTCCTCCGTTGCGGTAGATCCAGCAGGGATTTGGAGAAACATTCGGCAGTGACACAGATCTACATAATCATTTTAAGTTTCTACCCGCTCCTTCCAATGATTCTCCTGCTGTCACTTTAGATACCGCTAAAACTGATTTGGGCTCCCTAATCTCCCAGTATTTCTTAGACTTTAAAAATCTCTAATATTATAAGGAGATTATTTCATTTATAATTGATTGAGTGCATTTGCCGGAGTGCCACTTCAAAGTTGCTGAATTAAAGATGCATTTAAGAAGCCTGGTGCCGGGCGCTGTGAGTCGCGGGGTGGGGTGGGAGGTTGCGTCGGGGGAGAGGATGGTGGAGGGGGTTTGGGAATAGTGGTGGGGGAAGCTTGTGTCTTCTCGGTGGAGAGAGCGGGGCTGATCCATGGAGATTTCTTAAAATGGGCTCTTGCAAAGAGCCTCGCTCGGAGAAGGCATCGGAGGACACTAGCCAATGGCAGCAGACCAGCCGTGGTGGGAATATCTGTGTCTGTGTTAGTAAGACTCTTCAGTAAAGAGGTGGCTCTTTTACATTTACTCCCTCAGAGAAACTGCGTCAAGTCCTGTCCATCCTTAGAGTTCCTCTAAGAACACATCAAGAGGATGATTCCCAGGTGAAGTCTGCTCAGAGACTTTACCCAAATATCTTCCTTTCCACTCAAGGGAAACCACGCTGGACTGCCAAAAAGGTTTTTTTGAAAGCGTTTTTTTCTTAAGCTCTATCTTTGGATTTCCAGCACACAGGACCCTAAAATCTCCACAGTCCAGGGCTAAATATGAAGCTCCCTGATTCCCCATCTTTCCCCTTCTCCAAACCGAACACAATTCAGGAGTCAGGCTCTCACCTCCTCATTGGCTTAGAAATACCTGCAACTCCCGCTGGACCACTTTGAGGGTCTTCATTAATGCAGAGAGAGAGATAGGGAGTCTTTAAAGAAAATCCCCCCCAGCCCAAAAGAACAGGAAGAAGATATGGCCTATTGGAGAGCTCAGGCCTATTGGAGTGCTTAGTTCTGACTAAATGAATCTTGACAGTGAGGAGGATGCTCTCCTCCTGCCCAGTATTGTACAAGCCAACCATACACCCCCTCACATCCCATTGCCTTAGATGCTCTGATACCCGTCCCATCCTCCTCCTCCCCCCTCCAAACCCCCAAACCCCCCCATCCACCAACACCACAACCACAGCCCCAACCAGATCATAATCCTCTTAACGCTCTGCCTTATTAACCACTCATCTAAATGACATGAAAGCAACCGGCTGGAGAGAGGGGAGAAAAAAAAGTAAATTATTTCCCCTGGAATAAAGTCCTGGCCCTTTCACCATACAGTACTTTGTATTTCACATTTGATTATGTGACAAGTGTATCTAAGTCTGCTCGGGGGCTCAAGAGAAATGTATTTCAGAGCCCATCAGGCACAGCAAATTTAAAAGAGGGTCCAATAGCCCTGTGATTGTACATGCACATACACACTGTGTCACATTAACACACACACACACACACACACACACACACACACACACACACACACACACACACACACACACACACACACACACACACACACACACACACAGCTAAATTGAATTCCAATTAGGACAACTCCACACATGATGAATAAATGGATGATCCATTTGGCTCACATTTTCAATTGGATAAACTGATCCCTCTTACCCTCAGAGGAATCCACTCATTAGGGTCTATTTTTGACTTAAGGACTCCAGTTTCTATTTATCCACATTTGCCCTCACGTCCTTCATCACCACCCGGGCTGTACAACCACAACCTGGTGAACCTTTCTAATACTCAAAACTACCACCTGTAAATTAATTCTTGTTTCAACCATTTGACCCAATTTTTGCTCCAGAGGTAATAGAGGTTTGTCCCTCCGTGCAGGACAATGACTTATTTTCAGGGAGTTAATTCACACACCACACACAAACACACCACACACCACACACACACACACACACACACACACACACACACACACACACACACACACACACACACACACACACACACAACACACACACAGGGTCCCTTGACAAGTGTTAAACAAGTGTGAAGGAGTTAGGTTTATGACTGACATGGCTGCAAGAGCACAGAGTCAGACTTCTAATATACCACTTTTCTATATTTTATTTTTAATCTATCCTAAATAAAGTTAATAACTTAATTAATTAATAATGGTGTTCATGCTACCTGTATTTCTTTTAATCTACCAACATGTATGTATGTTGTATTATGACAGTAGAAATAAATGAAAAGAAAATACCCTTCAGACCAGGAAAATATTCAAATCAAAACACTTATTTACACTAAAACACACCAAAAGTTGTATATCTACAGTAACAAGTTTCTCCAAAGTCAGCAGACAACCAGAAATAATATTCACAGCATTGTGTCTACTGTCTGTTTTTGGTTCGTGAACAAATCTGGCAACCTCCGAAGCTCACAGGCGGTCTCGCCGGTGTTCTTCGGCATGTGGGCTGCAATTCAGCATGTACCAAAAGTGTGGAGGGAAGCTTAAAGCCAGCCGCACTTTGTCTCACTGCTGAAGAGCCAGGTATTTCCCTCACAGGTTGGTGGAGACCAAAACAGAGTTAAAAGGAGAGTGAAAATTGAACTAACATTCACAGGTCCCATAACAAGTTTAGCATATTAACTATAAAGATATTTGCCAATGTTCTATTTACTGCTTGTTCCTCAGCCACAAAGTGGCCAAAGAAAATGTATCACTGCCGGTTTTAAGAAGCAATTCATGTCATTTGTCCAGCAGTTGAATACTGGAGTTTAGAGTAAAGGGGCTCTCACTTTTCTACTTCTTCTACTTTTCTTACTTTTTGTTGGCATCACCATAGGGCTTTCATTCATCTCATCATTTACCACAACATCTTGGTATACTCAGTAAACTCTCTGTTTATCTTTCCTGCTTTAAAAGGAGGTGCTAATTAAGGGCAGCTGTGGCTCAGTGGTAGGGCGGTTGCCTGCCAATCGGAAGGTTGGTGGTTCGATCCCTACCCCTGCCCAAGTGTCCTTGGGCAAGACACTGAACCCCGAGTTAACCCTGGTGCTGCGCATCGGAGTGTGAATGTGTTGTGAATGTTTATCTGATGAGCAGGTGGCACCTTGTACGGCAGCCCCGGCCACAGTGTATGAATGTGTGTAGATGTAAAAGCGCTTTGAACAGTTGTTAAGACTGGAAAAGTGCTATAAAAATAGCACATTTACATTAATTCGTAGCTCTTGACACAGACTCAGGAACTCACTAAGTCTCTCAGTGATGGCCAGGAGCCACAGAATTGGGTTTTCACCTTGCACGCTTGAACAAAAACAAAGTTTATTCATTGTGTATCTTGTTTAGGGGCAGAAGAGCTTGATGTCATAAAATACTATATCAGATAACTGAAATAGGTTAGAGAAGGCAGTTCAAATTGCACTCATCCTAATGATTTCAATAAACAGAAAAACATCTTCGACATCTGCAGAGATTAATGCTTGTTTTAAAGAAAACACCCATTCTCTTAATGGTCAAACAGCCGGCCAATGTTTTAAATTCCTCATATACGTCTTGTCTCTCTTAAGCCAGTGTGTGGACTGTATTATCATGGCTATGACAGAATCTCACACCACAACCATAAACGACTCTATTTCTGGGTCCAAGTCTGGATCACAGTGCTGCCCTCGAATCTGTGCTTAGCCAGAATGAGCATCACGTCACCAACGAGCTTTGGCCACAATAAACTTTATCTTTGTATTTAAGATTAAAGTATTGCAGAGTACATGCTTTCCCCCCAACTCAGACCAGAGTAGGAATCGGAGAGAATAAATATGTTTAAATAACATATGGTAGATCAGACTTGAACTGGTTTAACAGGCTGTTCTCCTCTGGTTTGCTTTCGATTCTCTGTTGGTATCACTTGGACACTTTTCAGCATGAAATACAGCACAGGTCTGTGTTTGGACCTGCTGAGATAAAACCGAGCTGAAATTTGCCTTTCCTTTTACTCCCCTAAGTGAACACCATACTCCGGTTAGGTTGACTAAAGACACCATGTCCAGGGCTTTGTAAGGTCTGTTTGGTTTCCCCACATCTTGTTTTCTTGTGGCTCCTCAGCACTTTAAGTCCTTTTCAGGGAGTTTATGAGGGCCCGCCTTGTGGAGAAAAAGCCTTGGCTGTGTTTGCTTTGGGAATAGTCTGCTGACAGGGTGCTAAAGGAGCATGTCAGAGCACGGGTCCCAAAGTGTTTGGGTAAAGAGAGACGCTACCTCTTGCCACTGAGGAATCCGCCCTTCTTTGGTAATCTGTCACACCTCCTTCCAAATAAAATGGCTCAGAGATTTTCACACGAGTCTGTCAGGGTTAATATTTACCCCTGCCCTCTGGTCAAGAGGGAGAGGCAGACAGACAGAGGGACTGAGAAAGTAGGTGAGTTTAGATTTTGAAGCAGGGAGTCATCTGTGTGTCTTTACAGCAGGACCTGACGAGGTGATGAAATACTGACAAGCACATTTAATTAGACCTTTTTTTCTAAATAAGGTCTGATTTTGGTTCATGAACAAATCTGGCAACCCCCAAAGCTCCCAAGCGGTCTCGCCGGTGTTTAATTAGATCTTTTTTTCTAAGTAAGGTCTGATTTTGGTTCATGAACAAATCTGGCAACCCCCGAAGCTCCCAAGCGGAGCTGTACTGACAAGTGCATTAAATTAGACATTTTTTCTAAGAAAGGTCTGATTGACAATTTCTTTTTGTTTTTAGAGAATTGAAGACTAAACCTTTAAAGCAGCAGTTTGACATTTTGGGAAAAATGCTTTATTGCCAAGAGTTTGATGAGAAGATTGATAGGACTCTCAAGACAGAAAGCAGGGTTTAAAAGCCTTGCTCTTGCTAAAATTAACAAAATAGCACCTCATAAACTCAAACATTAACACGTTGTATCCCGTTTGGCAAATCCGTTCAAAAACCAGATTGTAAACTGGACAAGTTGTGAACTATTTCTTCACAAGGAGCTGTGACTATATGGAGTCTCCACTGGTTGCATGTCAGTGATCTTTAGAGGTGCAGGGATGCAGATTTAGTTACATTCAGACAGACCCAGGCTTGCTGTTTGTTTGAACTGTCTCCTGGCTTTACCTTCACATTTAATGGACAGATATATGTGTGGTACTAATCTTCTCATCAAACTCAAACTCCAAAGTCCACTTCCCAGAATGTCTAACTATTCCTTTATTAGGTTCCAACTAATAAATTGGCAGCCTATTTTTTTTTAAGTGAATAGAGGTGACTTTTTCATAAACATAAGCAGAGAAATTCCCTTCTATCAATTTCTGTGTCTGTCACAGCCTGTCAAACATGTGTGGCGGTGGGTGAATTGGTGAAGTCGCTGCAGGAGAGTACAGGAGGAAAGAGCAAGTGGGGCGGAGGGGAGGAGGCATGGGGATTTAGCGTGGCCTGTTGGAGGGCTAATTCCTGTGCTGGCGTTGGAGCTCCTCAGCCCCGCCGTGGCTCAGATATTCAGATTTGGGCTGGGCTGCCATGTGGGCTCGAAGATACTCCGCAGCCGGCTCCTCCCCCGCTCTATTCAGGGCCTGCGAGGAGCCTTGGGATGGCGTTAAAAAAGGAGATTAAGTTTCCTCCAGAGAGCAAAGCTCCTTAAGGGGGTATCTTTGTGCCTCTCAACCGCCTGGTCAGTGAGGGATGCGCGAGGGGGGCCTCGCCATGAACTCTACTGAAACCGGGGGGCGGGGTGACACATAAGAGGTGGGGGCGAGGAACGCAGGGAGGCTGACCTGACTCCCACCCGATGACTGGCACTTTACCCTGACCCTGGTCATTATTTCAGCTATAGTCAATATCAAATCAGATCCAGTGCTTTGGGTGCTGCAGCAGAAATAATCTCCCCGATAAAGAAGGGAAATGGATTATACATCACCTGAGAGGATTTTGGTTTTGTTTGTCTGTATTCGCCTATCATATAATGTAATTTTAGAGTATGTCTCAGGGGTTTCGTGACCATGACCAAACATTTGTGCTTTTGAGTGGGTGAGGGAGATACAGTGTGTCTGTATGCAAGGACAAGTCTCATTCACAGTGCTTAAATTTGGGCTCCAAATGTAGTCAACGGCAGAAGTTATGCTTAAACATACAACGTGATCATAAACACACAAGCACAGACCAAGCTAAATGTACATAGATATATAGACATTAGAAACTCTATTGTGGAGGATTAAACTTCTGAAAATGGTCTGAATAGCATCAATCAGTGGTTTGGATTAGGTCAAAAGCACCCAGGCGTCTATTAAACTTCTGATATTAGATCATTAAGTGGCCATTCAAAAATGCAGACTTTATAAGTATTGTACATTTGGACGTATGAAGGAAAGTTAAAATCTACCCTTCAAAAGGCTTTGATTCCTTCCTTTGAATCAAAAAGGGCTGGAGCGCCAAAAAAACCTTACACATTCCTTTATTTGATTAGCAATACTGATGACAGGGTTGAATGAGAGGGGGGGGGGGGAATCTAATGACTTCTTCAGCTTTGTAGCAGGGCTGAAAAAGCCTTATCTGCTTTATTCAGCAGTGGTCTCTCCTGGGAAGCGAGGATCACAGTGCTGAGGGACTGTCAGGTCCTGCCAATAGCCGTAATGGGCCCTAATTCTACATTAATGCAGTCTAAATGAAGTGTCACAGGAAGATTGATCTGTTGAGGGCGTTGCCTTGATGGAGGTTGTTCTACTGAGTGGGCGCCTCTGTGGACACCTGGTTGCCCTCTGCAATGCCCCAGGGGCCTCACCTGAAGCTTGCAGAACCTGTCACATGTCTGAGTGCATGTTCAAAAAGTCTTAAATATATTTAAAGAAAACTGTAACAGAGTGTAATTTTCTATGATTTCTGTGAATAAATGTCAGCAGGTAGAGGGATGGAGCTGTCCCGTCTCTAATGTTTTGAAAATGGTCTTAATATTCGCTAGGCTCCTTGTGATGAAGGTACATTTTTCATCATGTTCTGTTGTCTGACAGGTGCATAGGCCGGATAATGCTGCCAGTGGGAGACTTTGCAGGGAGCTTAAATACAACCAGTCCTCCTACTGTACATATCTAAAACCCCATTTTACTCCTTTCCATTAGTAATTCTTGTCCACAGAAATGGATTTTTACTCACTGTCAAGTTTAAACTGCTACTTTTCCTGTATGTATCGTATTAGGCTAATTGTGCCGTAATTCTAGTTTCTGTATGCTTGTCAAATATACGGTATATACAGCTGGGCAGCCACTTGTGACAAGATTGTTCAAGATCTAAGTCAGATCAAATGATGGAGCGTCTTTCAATTTGTCATTCAGGCAGTGACAATTTGGAATATTAATTTCTAATAAAGGCCTGCTATATATTGATCATTTTATGATGATACATAAATAAACTTTGTATTCTGGAAAAGTGTATCACATTGAAATACTTCCTGTAAAAGTATTTTGTTACACACTGTAATGATACCTTAACAATTTTTTCAAATGAGTCAATCATCATTTGCTCACATAAGTAAAGTTTTATTACATTAAGGTATACTGCATCATAAAGTATATCCAGGCATACAGTAGGTATTATAAAGTATGGTCCTTGTTTGTTTTTTATTTGTTTTTTATTTTGGTTGGTGGTTTTTATTTTGGGGGGTCCTTCTCTTTTTCCGAATAGAAATTGGGATTTTTGGGTTACACAAATAAAATCAACTTCATAAAATGTAGCCAACTTTAAAAATTAAAGAGGGCATTGGCATACAAATTGGACAAAATTAGCCACACTCTGGCAAAGTGCAAATTATATTTTACTTGACTTTTCATTTGATTTTTTTGTCATATGTGTGGGAGATTTAAACTTTCACTTGACTTTAATGATTTAAAGTGTGACTCTAAATAAGGCCTATGGGCCCTTCAAGGTTCCATTTGATGTTTAAATCACATTCATGCAATGGTAACATTTAGCCATGAGGCTCACAGTACTGGACACACTTCCTTCACATCAAACACACTTCCATACTTAATTGGAACTCCATAAATGATATTTCATTTAGTTATGGTTGCGGAAGGGCGTTGC
Source organism: Etheostoma spectabile (assembly GCF_008692095.1). Taxonomy (NCBI): domain Eukaryota; kingdom Metazoa; phylum Chordata; class Actinopteri; order Perciformes; family Percidae; genus Etheostoma; species Etheostoma spectabile. The sequence continues at coordinate 35,236,195 of NC_045741.1, forward strand.
AATGAGTGTGTCAAGCTGCTGGGTGTGTATGACTGCACATGAGCAACATATGCATACTTTATGTGTGCACCTTAAACATTAGAAGCAGCAGGGCCCTGGATGAGCTTCCTAGGTGACCCAGGAGACTACAGCAAGTGTGTCAATGTCAGTTTGATTAACTGGCTTTTGGCACATGTGGTCAGGTTAATGAAACTCAGTGAGAAGGCACTTTTTCCTGGTTCCCTCCCTGCCAGGAAGCTGCGGGTGATGGGATGAGGTTCAGCAACTCGCTCCCTCTCTCCCTCAGCGGCCCCCCCTCTCCACCAACGGGACAGTCTGATACCCTCTTTAGGCACCGGAGCTGTTGAGATGTATTACTTATCCACATCCCTCCTTCTTAATCACATCCCAGTCAATGTATATTCAACTGATGAGATAATCAGTTTGGATTTCTTTACTAATGGAAAAGTATAAATGTAAAGTTTTGAAAATGCTCTCCCTGGTGATCCATAAAGATTTAATGAAATCTCATGACAGCATGCAACAAAATCAGAGTTGTTTTTTGTTGTATAAAACCTCTGAATGGGTTGGATCCTGGAAACTTCCAGTAACAGAAATCCAACCAATGAAAAGCTTTCTTTAAACACACAGAATTTAGTTAAGGTTTTGGCAGGATTGCCAAGGTTATCATGACACCAGCTCTTCAAAACCTCTCTTTCTTCGCTGACACAGAAGTAGGGCACACCGGAGAATGAGCAACACAATTGGGAGGCATCCTGTCGCTTTAAGAGGGGGACCCATCTAATCTCTCCCTATCCACTCAGGCCCTGGATTTATAAATTTCCTGCAATCTCGATTCCTAAAGCCGTCTTGATTTTGAGAGTGTGTGTGTCTGCCTGTGAGAGAGGAAGTGTAGGACTGGCAAGAGGTACTATTGGGGGGTTGTGGTTTGTTTGTGCTGTCCTTTAGAAAAAGAGCTTACGAGTTCAGCAGAAGAAACGCGGGGAGCTAATGTGAAGATTTAGGACTTTCTCCGAGGCTTGGCCTCGTCTAAGCTCTGTTTGCTTGAGCCGTTTGTGGGGTCCTGCTCACACTAAACCCAGATTAATATTCCCCCCATATCCAACCAGCCCAGACACCGGCTCCCGGCCTTGCTGTCCTCCACCCCACCCCCCCTTCCCTGCCTTTTCTGGCCGTGATCGTCTCCCTTCCCTAATCCAAGTCCGCTGCCTCTCATCTCGCTCTTTATCTCGTCTAAGTAAGCACCTTTCTCATGGCTTCTTTCCATGAGGGGAAAGCAGCAGGAGGAGCGTAAATATGTTTTCCCCGAGCCCTCCTCATTGCTCGCTGACCTCTGTGAGGTGTTATTATCAGAGTGACTGCTAAGCCCTGAGATTGCTTTTAGCCAGGTTCAGCAGGGGAGAGTAAGGCTGGCTTTAATGGCTCTGTATTGGTTTACATGCCACCCAATGAACACATAATGGATGGGTATTAGGTAAATATCAACCATTAACACACTAATATACCCAAATAAACTTTTTGTTCTAAAGAAATATATTCGACATGTCTTTCATTTAGAGGCCATGCTACTTAATATCTTCTTCAACATTTTGCATATTCATCAAATCAACATATCTACTTTTTGAGTGTAACTAAACAAACTAATCCAAACCACTTTCTGCCACATCTCTTGGATAAAAAAGAACTCCAGTAATTGCTAAACAATCTTATTTAGTCCGATGTAATTGCCACAATAAATACATTATGGTTTTGTATTTTTTATTAATATTATGTGATCCGTTAGAGCAACACCAAATTGTTAGGATTTACACCGTCACACCAAGTATCAGCTTCAGAATTTACCGTAATATTAAATCAAGTCTTTTCCCCAAACTCATCACAAAACATGCGCAAGTTAAATTTATTGCAGTATTTTGGGGATTCATATTGGATTGCATAGCACTGTTGGGTGTTCCTGTTATTTTGCCCACATACATTGTCCCCTGTCCATCTCCTTCTCGAATAAACAAATTAAAAAATGAGCTGAGATTGATTTTTAAAAGCTACTTTTGCACTTAAAAACATTCAAACGCTATATGACTTTACATTTATTAACTCTGAGAACAGCAGAAATGCATCACAAGCAGCGGGCCAAACACAACAGTAAGATCATCACTGCTTCACTGCTGCACTTCCCCACTGCTGGTTTCCCAGACTCCCTCACAAGATTGTCACTGAAAGCCTCTTCTTCATTCTTTTTTTGTTGTTTTTCCTCCCTTTCTTGTTCCTTTTCTACCATCTGGATCAAGGCTGAGAGAAGAATAACAAATGCATTTTGAGCCGAGAGAAAAGAGGGATGAATTTGGCGTGCTAAACAGGCAGGCTAAACCCATTACCTAAGTGTTCTTTATCTTCCCATATGCTTTTGTTGTTTAATCAGCTTTGTATCTCTCCAAATCCTGGATTGAGATAACAAACAAATGGATGAGCTCAACGTGCAGAGTAAGAAAGCCTTTTTGCTGGCACCTTAAATGCCAAAGACTATATTGGTACTGTGCTGTGGTCAGAGCAGAACACACAACTGGGTCAGATTCTGATTTTTGGACCAGGCCATCATCCAGTTCTCCTTAAAATTACATCCTCGCCTCCCTCCTGTTGTAAGGGAATGGACCCAGAGAGAGGGAAAGGGGGGGAGGGGGGGGAGAGCAAAGCTGGAGCTCACAGATTTGCAATCTTCAGCCACAATTTCATTCTGCTTCTTCTACATAAGAAAAGGAGGATTCTAGATTATCTCTGGCACTCAAAGATAGGGGGGGTTAAAGACTCACTGCATACAGAAAGGACTTTACTGCCAATGTGGTTGTACAATAGCCACAATCGTTATCAGATTTACTTTTGGGCTTCTAAAAATATGGTCCGTGTCTGCGGCTGCCGTAAACACTGACCAGGAAAACCTTAAGGTGACTGGGAACTTTTTGAGAAATACTCAAGGGAAAAAAACTGCCAAAATGTTTAAATTCTTTCGGCCTAAAGTGTGTTTCTCCGTGCGAGTGATCTAAAGTGACCGGAGGCCTGTATTACGAGGCAAGATTTTGGCGTTAACGAGGTAACTTCAGGTTCAACCCAGGGTTTTGTGTATCGCAACGATGGATCACTTGTCACCGGGTTCAATCGCCATGGTAACTTATGCTGAACACTTAACCTGGTCGGTAGCAGGTTATTTTGGAGATTAGAGATCAACCGGTGTAAAAGCACCGACCCACCACTGACCAATCAAATACTCAACGGAGTAGAAGTTAACATTTAGAGACGGACAACCCCGTTAACATTCCCCGATGGGTATATTTAGGAAATATATAGTTTTAAGTGGATGGAATTATGGATAGGCTATTTGTGTTTTATGATGATAATAGTACTGATTATTTAAATGGAGTCTGGTGGGTTTGGTGATAGTGTTTTTGCCCTAAAATTAATAAGTATAAAAAGATATTCAAATGTTGGCTCCTTGCGCACATTTGAATTATGTTTTATTATTTTTTAGGCCTATTTGCTCTCAGATCGGTTACCACTGCCAGGGTAGCAACTGAAATAATAGGCTAAAGCAACGACAGTTTATGGAAAGCGAAAGTGTATTTATGGTCAGATGTTGTGCCCGACTGATTGGGAAGTGTTATAGATAACCGTTGTGATTTACGCATAACAACATTGGCTTTTTGCCAGCTTTTCTTCCCGTTTAAAGCAGCGACTGCATTGCGTTTTGCCTGTAGGCTAAAACCGTGTCCGTGTTCTTCATATTTATGTAGAATTATAGTTTGCTCTTCTGATGTAAAATATGCGGCTCTGGTAGTGTTTGTGATTGGTCATGCTGTGCAAACAACGTCTTTTTATATGAACAAGCGTGCCGCTGGATTGGTAAACCCTGGGTTGACTTAACTAGTTGTTAACCAGCGTCATGACACAGGTTATGCAGGACTGCGGTTGTTAGGGTTAGTGAAGCCGGGTAACTGGAAGAAATCCAGGGCATGTTGATCTTGATTCATACAACAGGCCTCCGGTGTTAACTGGCTTTGTTTACATCTTTTTAGTAAAGAACAATGTTGAGTTATTTCAAAGTGAGGCTTTTATGACACATCATCCCATTTTCATCTGTCAGAATTGTCACTTTTTTCCCTCTTTAAGTGAAGATCACATCCAAGAATGTGATCCTGTACTTGCACATTGAAGAACTTAGGCAGTTATTTCAAGGGGACGGAACGCTACAAGTCACACTTAAACCTGACTATTTTTGGGGGAAACCAGCTGTAAACAGAACACTGACATACAGGATCATGCACATTTTAAGATGACATGATGATATTTATACAACTTTTAAAAATGGAGCAACATTAGCATTTCAAGTCAAGTCTCACTTCTGGCTTCATTCACTCTACTATTAAATTGGTTTGTTTTGTATTCAAACTTACAATTTGTTTGAACTTTCTGTCACTTCAGCTGCTAAATGTTCCACTATCTTCTCGTCTTTCTGCTGTTTGGTACCGGGCAGGAGGTGTAGAGTGGGGCTTTAGAGCTTTTTCACTCAAAACGGCTGCCTGCTGTGGCTGAAAACAGCGTGAACAAAAACAGTAGAGCTGAGCCCAGAAAACTAAAACAATGACCTGAAAAATAATAAAATGCTGTGCAGAGCTGAGATGAACTGCATTGTTCTCTGTGTGTGTATTACTTTTATTTTGATATTTACTTTTTTTAATCCCTTTGCATTATATAACGTCTAACAAACAAACAAAATAACGGTGCAGCAACTACACACACCTATGTTTGTGCAATTACTTGTTTGTATCCAGGACAAGTTCGACTTCATCATGAGTATACAGTCATCTTCAGGATTCACCATGCTGTTGAAAACAATTCATAATAACATACTATCAAAATCAGGTCGGAAATAATTGCATCACTTGTCAACATGTTGAAGTGCTCAGAAGTTCCTCTGAGTGACGTCTAAACTCATTTGACAGAAAAAAAAAACACACACACAGAAACAATTCTGATCAGATCAGAGAAAGTGATGAGAAGAGTGGGTGCAGGCGACCTATATGTGCATCTCACAGTTGAATTCCCTCAGGGTAGAGGGGCTCATTGCCCCTTCTTGTTCCTCCCATCAGCAATACATACACACATACGCGCACCCCTGCAATACACACACTGGCACACACACATACGCACAGTCTGGGAATGCTGGGGAAAATAGCCCTCATTTATTATTGCCACACTCCCTCGTCTTGTCCCCTCGGTTCAGCGGGTGCGGCGCCAAAGCACGTCTTCCACCGCCAATGTCACACAATTACCTCTTAACTGCTCAAACAAATAGAGCGACCCAGAGAGTGACATCAAATCAAAACTGTCACAGGTGATTGAGCCTAGTCATCAAGGCAGCCCGCCCGCTACCTGTCTGGAGAGTCAGGGAATGAAAGGAAGAGGGAGAGAAGACGGAGAATGTGATAGCAGCTTTATTATGGACCCCTTATAATGTATAAACACCCCCTCTTTCTTTTTTTGCTCCACTCATATTAAAGTTGAGCACAGAGTGCGCGATGCCCTCCTTTTCAACCGCTCCGATCCCTCTCGGGACTCAGGATGGAGAGAAATGGCTGTGAATGGAGTAATGATAGGGAAAATGATAGAGGGGAGATTGAAATTTCCATCCTCTCTGAACCATACTGGCTCTGCTCCTGAAAAGACATTGGCTGCTAATGGGGTTAGATCACACGCATGAGAGTTTGAGACCTGAGTGATGTTAGCTGGTGGTACTCCAGACACAGATCATGAAAAAAATGAAATAAAAAATAAAACTCCCTTTAGGTCTGGGCATAGGGTGATAGTCCCCAGACCCCAGATTCAACAGTTTGGGCTTCACTCTGCCCTGGAAATCACAGAAGAATCCAGACAGCGACTGATGGTTGTCGTGTAGCTGTGATACAGAGGACATAGAGAGGCGAATGGTGAATCAGAGACAGTCAGAAAAGAAAAACAGAGAAATAAAGAGCGTGAGCAAAGGGTTGAGCAAGAGCAAGCCAAGGGGACATTAGGGACATGATGATGTTGTCAGTGTCTGATGTAAATTGGAGAACGACACAGTCAACAGACACGGCTGGCTACACGCCGCGGCAACACGCAGGGGGCCATGACACTGACAAATGGAATATTTCGAAGGACTTAATCAGAGGAAATGGGGTTTGGTCTGCAGGTGACATGAGTCCCGCTCCACTGCTCACAAAAAGAAAACTGATTGCCTGCCTTGAAACCCCCTCCATCTGTCTATTTCTCTGTGTGTCTGTCTGTTTCCCTGTCCTCACTCGCCTCAGTCACTCCAATACAAGTGGGGGGGGGTTTACTATGAGCATGTAGCTCAATTAGATTCAATCAGAGATAGCCTGTGAAAGCTGTGCCAGAAAAGCCGATGGAGAACTACAAGATACAGTAGACTGTGTAGTTCTGTTTTGTTTATTCTGTAGACTGTATTAGAAGAAGAAGGAAAGCTCTATGTGAGGTTGTACTTAGCAGTGCTTTGAGCTTAATGCAAATGTTCACCATCTTAGTTTAATGTGTTAGCATGCACCATTTTCTTATTAGCACTAAACACAAAGTATACAGCTAAGTCTGATGGGAATGCCTTTAATTCTGCAGGTATTTGATCATAAACCAACATCTTGGTCAAACAAAATATTTGACCTGATGATGGTGCTGAGATAAACAAATTAAGTGATGATTAAAATGATCTCGAGGGGGAAATGAAAGTCTGTTCCGAATTTCATGGCAATCCATCCACCTGTTGTAGAGATATTTCACTCAAAACCACCAATGTGAACCTCATGTTGGTGCTAGAGGAAAAGTTAAGGGGTTCACCAAAGTCACTAGGCTTCATCCTATGGGGACTATTAATGTACATAGATTTATGATGATTCATCCAAATATATTTCAGTCCGGAGCAAAGACAACCATCCCCGGAGCCGTGCCTCTAACATGGCTAAAATTGCCTGTGCATTAGGATTAAAAATTCAACACAAAGCCCCATCAATTTTTGTAAACGGACATGTACTTTGCGAATACAATGCTAACAAAGTAATAAAGCATGCAGAATAACATTGTGTCCCGGCACGCTTTGCTCGTCTCACTGCGCCGCAGGTTACCACACAGAGGCAGATCAACAGTGATAGATCTCACTGTTTTACAACCTGAGGAGAGGTGGAGGCATCCTGGCCGACGCGGGGGAAGGACAGCAAGAGGAGGGGGAGAACTACATTAGACGGATGAGGAGAGAGAGAGAGAACACCTCTAGGAAGAAAGTTACGTTCATTTCACTTTCTGCAGGCTACTTCATGGTCTAACTAAGACGAGAACAAAGTTAGTCCTGAAGATTTTAGAGTTCTGGGACAACATGCCAAGCAAGCCTCCCCTGCTGGTAATTAGCCTTGGTCAAAACTGCCACCTGGAAAGTAGCAGCAAAACCCAGAAAAACTGAAATCCATCTCCAAACTCCTTTGTTTCCAGGACTGGGCATGGCGGTGCCACCAGAAGCTGCATGCGTCTATGAGAATGGTGATTTGGTGCCTCAAGTCCAGTAGCCCCACGCCGGGCATGAATCATGGCAAGGGGCTGCTGCCCTGTCACAGCGGCTACAGATCAATGATAATTACCACCTTGACATGAGTACGCTTATTACTGAACAGGATCAGGGACAGGGGCCCGAGCTGTGGTGGCCGTAGGGCCCAATCGATACTCCAGGAATAATGGCTCTCTGGGGCCCTAGATTGGACTTTGCCACTAAACAAGCCATTACAGCCACACGCATGACAGCTTAGGTCTAGATATGCGTCCTAACTCTCCTTCTCCTGGAGGCCTCTCTCTTAGCGCCTGCCTCACTATGGCTCCCACATGCCTCAGTACTCAATCTTGTCATGGACTGTTATGGGCAGGCAAGACACATGCCTCTGGCTTTGAGACGTGTTAACCAGAAGTGAGTGATTGGGGAAGCATGCGCTACAATACAATGTGCTCCCGTGCAACACGCCGGTAAAAGGGGCCTTGCAATGTGACCTGATGATTGCCACTGAGTATAGAGATCAAACACAACTGCAGTGGTGTATGTGTGTACACAGGAACATACTGTATATATATATAAATATATGCAGACACACACACACAAACAAAACGCACACAAAAGCAAGCACATCAATGCGTCTAAGCGATGCTGATCCGTCTGTGGCAGCCCTCATCTTCTTTTCTCTTTGATTTTTACCATTTCCCTCCTCCAGATCCCTTGTTTTTTTCCCTCTCCTTTTTTAATCCGGTCATACCTGTAATCGGGCTCTGCGACAGGAAACTTCAGAGAATCAATTAGTCCTCGCCTCATCCGGGAGCCAAGACGATTCCTCTCGACTTGAGCCGCAAACTCCTTCTATCAGGAGTCATTCTGCCTGCGTAACACCCAGACTCCTCTCTCCTGAGCCCGGATAGGTTTGACTCTAAGCCTCTAAAACGTTGACAACCCAAAGCGCCTTTCTCTCGGCGAGCCCTAACCGTCTGCCTCACCCCGGCCCCTTCTCCTCGTTCTAGCCGTCGTTGCTGCTAAATAAAGCAGGATTTGTTTTTCTTCCACGGCAGGACTGTGATAATGATGCTGCGTTACCGCATTTCATCCACTATTTAATAAACAGTCCCTTTGAAAAGAATTCAAACTTCCTCTTAACGCTAAAGCTTGATAAGAGTGGATATGAGAGGAGAGGCTGGTGACTCCGGGCCTTCCTTTGTCCCGGGGGAAGTTAGCCACTGAAGAGGCTGCATTGTGCAGAGAGTTGTTTTTAAATGCCGCCACATGGCACAAAAGGAAATGCAAACCTGGGACTCTTCTGCTGGCTACAGCAGGCCCTCGAGTAGAGTCTGGAACAAACAGAACATTGAGGGGTCAGATTTAATCCCCCCCGCTCCTGCCTTTTGTATTCAGATTAAAGACTAAGGAGGATTTGCAGGAGCCTGGAATCTCCTGTTAAAAGACTGTGTTCTCCACTTAACCTGCAATTTACCTGTCACTTAAGCCGGCTGCAGCGATCATCCACACCTCTGGTAGTGAAAGGGGCTGTTATTTTTTTTCTGTTTTTTTAACAACTCTGAAGAAAGGCTTTATGTTCACTTGAGCATAATGAATTCCCTGACAGATGCTGATTAAAGAAGCAGCGGCCCGTGAAAGATACCTAACACTTTGGAAATAAACAGGAGGGAGATCGCCACTAGTACACACACACACACACACACACACACACACACACACACACACACACACACACACACACACACACACACAGTCTACTTCTAATAAACCAGAAATCACTGCTTGACCAGTCGGACTGTTCTGATGAGGTTGAACTCGGTGTGTATTCTCTAGAGTGCCGTGAAAGAGATGCCTGCAGGACACGGAGACGAAAACACATGAAGCTTCTTGACTTGATTTGTATTGCCAACCCTCCTCATCTGCTCTACTAAAAAATCCTGCCATGGAAACCTGACCTTCTTTTTCCCTCCATAACCCTCTCATAGAGGCCAAGCGTGATTCATCTCCACCAATACCCCAAGTCAAGGGAATGGATGAAACTGCCGCCATCATTCTACCCGATCTCATCCATTTCATCCTCTCCTGTGAGTTGTCTTGGCCTCCGCTGGACCGCCATAACGTCTCTCTAAATCTTTCTCCTGAACAGAACTCGCTAGGTCCATGGCGGCAGTAAAGCGGACCATTCGTTTTCAAAGCACAGCCAAAAGGAGTAATGGGAGTTGTGTTGAGACATTATCAGTCACTCACAGGCTGCCAAAGCTCTGTGAGCTGCCCCCTTCTTTATATATATATAAAAATAAAAAAAAATCATGTGCAGATGCCCACCAAACAACCGCACAGCTCTTGATGGAGCTTTACACAAGTCTTTGATACGTCCCTTAATCTCCACTAAACTATCCCACTGGTTTTAACACCCTTACGCATTAGCCTATGTCTTATAACTTAAGAGTTTATCGGTACGTGCTAAATATAGACGCTCTTTCTTAAGACTCAAGGCATCTTGGAAGCTGTGTGCGTACAGCATGCAAAATTATAAACCTTTCCAAAACTTTCATTGTTTTAGGACTCAGTACCTTCTGTGATTGAGCCATAACAGATTTAAACAGTTTGGAGCAACTATCATTTGGATGGAGGAGATCATTTCTCACTTGGTTTGTGTGAACATTTGAGTCAAAAGAAAGCAAAAACACTTTCAGTAAGCCCAATGTGAAGGGCAGGACCAAAAACAGAAGTCCCTCATCTGCTGAAACCCTCGTCTCGATTTCTTTGTGTTAAAGAAGATCGCTGTCTGGGCTGCTTTATTTTTAGAACATTTCCCGTTCTCTTTTCCACACGTCCTCTTCTTTTCCTCCCCCCCTCAACCGAGTCTGTTCTCTCTGGTGCCCGCAAGAGTTTCCGTTTTTATTGTGTAGGAGCCCACCTGTCCACTTGCACATCAAACCCATCCCCTGTGGGCTTCTGTGTTAAATTCCAAAGTTAAAACCCATTACTGAGCTATCAGCCCACTCATAATGCTGTCTAACGACCTCATTTCCCTAAGTGTTAGCCCTGTCAGTCACCAGAGGCCCTGTCAGCTCGGCCGCCCATGTCAGAGGGACCCGGCTGCTCTGAGGCATCACCGCCACTGCACACACCTCGTCTCAGCCCGTCCTCATCAAAAACAGGATTGAACGCTCAATCTCTGAAAACATGTCAAGGCAAAGTGACTGGGGACATAGGGGGTAAGAGACTTTGGAATGAAAGTGCCGGGTATTTCATTTACCATATCCACTCTATTAGTCAGAGCGGCACAGTCAATCAGGGGCCCATTTTGATTCGATGGGAGTCACGGGAGAGAGAATTGGGACACGGCAAAATGGCTGACGGTCACGGCGTGGCTATTCCAGCTCAGCCCAAATCAGTTTGAGGAGTTGGTGTGTATAAAATGGATTATTACCATTTGGATCCGAAACGTCACCGCCTTTTCCTTGTTAACCGAGGAGGTGGTACTGAGCATGTGCGGGGAGGAAAGTGTTGAGAGGGGACGAGAGGGTCGAAGCAAAAAGTGTGTTTGTGCATGTGTGTGTGTGTGTGCTCACTGTCTCCTCCCCAGGTCTCCCAGCATACCTTTCTGTGAAATCATTTGGTAAATATGGAAAGGGGCCCCTAGGCCACAAAGGCCCGGCCCCTCTTTAGGAGTGGATAATTGACTCCTTTTCCTCCTTGATAATTCATTGCTTGCATATGCCAGCTAATACATCATCTGAAAACTGCCATGGCCCTCATCTCCCTTGACACCACCACACACACGCACACAAGCACACACACACACACACACCACTCAGAAGAATGAGCGACTGTGGAGAGCATAAAAAATGCGGATGACAAATGGGAGCACTTCAAGATCTATGAATGAATTATGTCTTCTAAATACCTTGAGCAGAGGCAACTGTCAGTCGGCGTCTATACTAATCTGGGACAAAATATGACCAGCTCCACATTAAAAAAGGAGGGAGCAGGGCTGCTAGAGAATGAGGCGAGAAATGAATGAGCAATCAGGCTATTAAAATGTGGTGTCTGATTCAGCTTTGGTGGACATTTGCACATTTATCACGAGATGGAAATATCCTCCCCCTTTTGTCATTTTAATACGGCCCCTTCCATTGAAATAGATTAGGATTATTCCAACAGGACAGAGATATTATTTGTTTTACAATAGCCGAGTCAGCACTCACAACAGTCATTAGGAATTAGATCAGGCCCGCTGCTGTTTGGAGGGACGCTTTGCAAACTGAAAAGACGGATAAAATTAATGGCACTTCACTTCAAGAGGTGGGATGTTAAACGCCTGTTCTACCCGACAACAGAGGTGGGACGGAAAGACAAATGGTTTATGCAAGACGCGGGGGGGCAAGCCGTGTACGAGCCGGGCCTGTGTGTAGGAATTTCAGCGTGCATGAAACACATGGGGTCACTCACCTGGTGATGATTATGTTAACAGAGGAGGTCAAAGACATTGCAACCTTGCCATTGTTCTATCTTGTGAATATCTGGGAATGTGGTGTATTACCTATGGGAAATGTATTTTTCAGGCGGCGGCTCGGAGACGACCTGGCTCTGGTTCAGGGCCGCAGGAGGATCACTGCGTCGCTCTCTGAAACGCCGTGAGCTGCAGGCAGGAGGAGGCACCAAGGACGGTGCGGTCAGAGGCCGTGGTGCGTTTAAGGTCCAGACACTTTGGAGGCGGAAAAGAATACATTTAAAACGACTAATCCAGCCAACCAGAAATCAGGAAATAAGAAAAACATTACTTAAAGAGTCGTTTACAGTCTTTTTCCGAGGTTTCTGCCTAAAAGGAAGTTTTTCCTCGCCACTGTCGCACTGTTGCTTGCTCTGGAGGAAACTACTAGAACTGTTGGGTCCTTGTAAATTCTGGAGTGTGGTCTAGACCTACTCTATCTGTAAAGTGTCTCGAGATAACTCTTGTTATGAATTGATACTATAAATAAAATGTAATTGAAAATTGAATTGAATTACAGGAAGATGAATTTTAAGGAACTTGATGATAGAATAACTACTAGACTTGTTGGGTCCTTGTAAATTATAGAGTGTGGTCTAGACCTACTCTATCTGTAAAGTGTCTTGAAATAACTCTTGTTATGAATTGATACCAGAAATAAAATCAAATTGATTAAAGTCATTAACTTCTTTATCAATTGCAAGAAGAAAAAAAATAGATTGTGTTCAATAGTGGTGAGTATTTCATTCCATAAATATTCCTATTATGGACTTACCACACATGTTTAAAGACACACACAGAAAAAAAGTTAATTCCCTTAGTAATTCAGTTGTTTTGTTAATTAGCAGATTTAAATTACATATAGGCTAGTTCTTCTCACTCATTCAAGGATCCATTTCAAAAGTTGAACTACTGGATGTCTACTCACTGGTGAGTCCATTCTCACTGCAGGCTTCAAGTTTCAACATTTCCAACACGTTTTAAACTCAATTAGCACAAATACACTTTCCTCCTTCAGCAGATGAATTAGACAACAGCCCTCTGCTGCTCATATGGTTCTCTCAACCAAACATGTGAAGTGACAATAAGCATATTTCTGAGTGGATGGAGACATTGAATCTGCGTTTTCTATGAGGGATTCTCCACTCAGTTGCTATGTTTCTAAGTGCTGTCTAATTTAACAGCGCTGTAAAACACTGAGAGGTGTCTAATGTGTCCATCTCATTTAAATGAGTCAGGGTGGGCTCAACATTAGAAACGTCTCTCGGTATGACCCCCACCCCAAAACATCAGCTGCACAAACTACTGCGTGCGCAACGACCAACATAAAATCAATAAAAATGGAACAATATAAAATCCAGTAAGGAATTGTAGGACTGCATTAGTTTCAGCTGGAAAGTTAACGCAACGTCATTAAAGGACGAAAGGTTTTGTGAAACATGTGGAGAGTAACGTCACGCCTTATGTAAGCGTTGGACTTGCTTTCGTGTTGCTTTTTGATTAAATATAATTCAATATAACGTCAAAGCCAAAGCAAAATCAAAACAAACCTAGCAAATACCGCTTTACCTGGCGTGGAAAGACTGTGTGAATGGCGATGCTGCCCCCTAGTGGCAGCGCTCAGTACTGGAGACGGTGAAACACATGAACATCGTCTCGTTTCATTTTTTTTGGTTTGTTTGTTTGTGGAACACTTGGAGAACACTTGAACATGACATATAATGCAACTTCAACCTTAATAAAATCATCAAGATTTTGTAACAGGCAACCTGATAATGTTGTCGTTTCTGTTCCTGTTTTTCTCCCATCTACACCACACACGTTCTGTTTATCTTTAATATCGGTATTTATATTATTTTATTACAAGTACTTACTTTTCAATATTTATGGTCACAGGTTAATATAATTTATATTATGCTACCGACTCTTGCTTTATTACTCTAATTACACATTCAGTTTAATTTTAACGTCACTTACACCGCAATATTGTTTCGTGTATCATGGCAACCGCATTTTAAACTAGGCTACCTTTATTTGATGCCATTTTGCTTACTTTCAGTCTACCTTATAATCATTCCCTTTATTTCTTGTGTGCTTACTTGTTTGTGTGTTTTTGTTTTTTGCTGTTATTGAAGAAAATGCTGCTGCTGTAACAACAAAATTTCCCCATTGTGGGATGAATAAAGTATAATCTAATCTAATAAATGCAAAATGAGAGGAAACAACAGGATGTGTCATCCTGTGACATTTCTTAACTGGCATCCTGTTGTCTAAATTCCTCAGAAGCACCAGGCTACAGGATGTGCTTCATGGCAACTGGAGGTCCCGAAGACTGATATAGAGATGCTTAATTAAGTCAGACAATCCTAAATCAGATTTGGCGCGTGAATTCCATTGTCACATAATATAGATATCAGGAACACTGCTGGTTCAGGATCCAGAAACAGGTGCTACACTACAGGAGCAGCTTTTGTTGTTCAGAGGGGAAATGCCCAAGCCTGTAAGAGAACCTTGAATATCCTAAGTGTGTTTACAGTGGAGTTATATGCAGTCCTTATGGCAGTGCAATGGACTGAGCAGATTCAGAACTATAAAGGGTTGCTAGGTAGGGATTCTCGGTCAGCTGTCAATACTGTTGGGAAAAGGTCATCAAAGAGTCAACAAGACCTTGTATGTGATATTCTTCTGGCAATTAGAGATGTGAAAAGGAGAACGGTAGAAATATCATTTATGTGGGTCCTAGCTCATGTAGGTATTGCAACAAATGAAAAGGTTGATAAGTCGGCCAAGGAAGCTGCTCATAAGGAAACTGTGGAGGCCAGCATTGAATTATACAAGGCAGAGGGTAAAAGTATTGTGTGGCAGGGAACCATTTTAAAATGGCAACAGCTCTGGGAGCAAGAAAACAAAGGGAGGCACCTATTTTTCATATCTAGTGAGGTAACTGACTCAGTTAATGGTTGTAAAAGAAGGGAGGTTACAAGTAAGGAAGAGGTTATTATTTCTTGAATGATACGAAAGTGGCTTGTGTTCAAGTCAGGAACTTGAGACAGTGCAACGTATGTTGATTTCTTGTAGAAATGATGACCGCCAAAGACAAGATCTACTCAGAGTAATGTGAGAAGTTGGCTTGGAAGAAGTATCTCTGAGAAGTATTTTAGACGTAGGATCAAGCGGGAGGGGAAAAAAGGTGTTTTTTCAAATTTTTAACAGACACCGAGCTGTATAGCAGGATATTTTACTAGCACTAAGGTGCTAATTCCACAGTAAGCAGCAATGCAATTTTTTGGATGCCGGCTGCCGTAAAACCCCATAGAAGAAGAAGAAGGCTACAGGATGATGCTATCTACTTTAGTAGGCCTACTTTAAAGGGAGGTCTTCATTAAATAGTAGTCCTGAGTAGGTCCTACTAGCTTCTCTCCACAAGGTGGAGTCAAATGACTTGATGTAGTTTAGCCTCTGTCGATGGAGCAGAGCTCTTTGTGAGATAGTTTTTCATGAAGCTCCACAAATAATCACTTACTGAGCTGTTGCATTTGATTCCAGTTCATTGTATGCCCAGTGAACACGCTCCTCGTTCTAATGGGAGCTATTTGCATAAAAGTAATAGCCTCAGCCGTAGCCTTTTGTGAATAATCAGCTCTCCCTGACAATTATGTGATTATGAGCCTTCAGCCTCACTATTATTATTACATTCATAAATCATTACTTTAACGAGTGGAATGGAATAAAATAAAGATTGCCTAGTAGATTACGGCTATTTTATGCATTTGTCAAATACCAAAGACAGTAATATTTGTGGACTCATGTGATAATCACTCTGAATAACAGAGAGCAAGATGCTGGTGAGGCTCCACAGTGGTGAAATAGATCCTTACATTACATTACATTACATTACAATACAGTACAGTACATTACATTACAGTACATTACAGTACAGTACATTACATTGCAGTACATTACATTGCAGTACATTACATTACAGTACAGTACATTACATTACAGTACATACAGTACAGTACAGTACAGTACATTACAGTACATTACAGTACAGTACATTACATTGCAGTACATTACATTGCAGTACATTACATTACAGTACATTACATTACATTACAGTACATTACATTACAGTACATTACATTACAGTACATGTAATTTAGCTGATGCTTTTATCCAAAGTGACTTACAATTGCTATATACTGTATGTCAGAGGTCCCACGCCTCTGGAGCAACTAGGGGTATAGGTACAGTATATGTATAGAAACCATTACACAATAATTTGGCATCCCTTTACAGCAACTCTGAG
This sequence comes from Etheostoma spectabile, assembly GCF_008692095.1. NCBI lineage: Eukaryota > Metazoa > Chordata > Actinopteri > Perciformes > Percidae > Etheostoma > Etheostoma spectabile. The sequence continues at coordinate 35,252,584 of NC_045741.1, forward strand.
GACCCCCTAAGGGTCCTGGACCTGCTGTTGAAGATCTGTTTCATACACAGCCTCAAGTACTGAGGACAGGCCAGACCACAGGTCAGGAACTCAGTTTGTTGGGCAAAGGCTTGTCCTGCTTTCCAGCAGAGATGGTTTTCCTCTCATTATTAGACATATAAAGTTTACTTTTTGCCTGGAAAACACTTTGAAACATTCTCAACTATTTCACTTAATGAATATTCAAGTAATTGTCAAAGTTGTTTTCTGTTTATGCAGAGGTATAAACCCTGCATCATTTGTGCTTGCTTCTTTGTGACATATGTACATTTTATTCTTTTAAATATAAACAAATAATTTAAATACAATTTTTTCTACTTCTTAATTGTACTATTATTCTTATTATTTATTGCACATAAGTATTTTAGTGTACCGTCAAAAGTATGCCACGTCTTTAAGCATGTGACAATGAAACGTTTCAATCTTGAATCCAAACATACAGTTGTGGGATGGATTGAATGAGAAAAACAGAACGAATTGATCCAAGATGGTAACGGTCGATGATGCAATAGAACATCTGGATTCTAATATTTCTGAATATTTGAGCAAACGGCCAGAACAATTCCAACATACGCTGTCAACTGACTCCTAAAATACTCCTTTATTGGCAAGTATTGCAGGAATTCTGTATTTATTTCTGTTAAAATGCCAAAGGTGAGATAGGATTAGATTTTTCTTTTGATATTGTTGGTAACAACTATAGAAAATCAGATATTTGAAAGTCAATCAACATCTACGCTGGGAAGGAAGGTGTCTAGGTTTCACATAATCGTTGTTTTAGAAGCGATGACTATTTACTGTAAATGTGAAGCCGACACAAATTACACTGAACTGTTTCTATTGAAGGGCCCCTAAATGTAACTTCTGAGTATCAAACTTTCACCATCAGTAGCTTTATGCAAAGGCAGATGCAAAAAGTTCCTTGCTTCCTTCTAATAGAGAGAGCAGATTTGTTCATCTTATATCAGTGTCACGTACAGTACAACAGAGTTGGGTTGCAGCCGCCTTCAAGCCTACAGCGGGTCAATGTTGAAACACTTCCAATGCTCTGCATCTGCTTTATGGAAAAACGTCAGCCATGGTAGGATTCCCGGCATATTATCTCTGAGAGGTCACCCATATGTTTTCACCTGGGTGCCAAACTGAAGGTTGCTCTACTTGATTGAGGTCTTGACCGGCGTCCCCCAGAGGTTGTGCCCAGCAGTGTTGGAGATTTCTCTACGATGATCCCAGTAATCCTACTGGTCTGAGATTGACCCTGAAGAGGGTTTTTGGTCCTTGCTAAGCCCAGGAGGCTGCCTCATGACCCAGTCTGCCTCAGCAGGCCACCTGTTGAGTGCCGGTCTGGGGCTTAGAGATGGTCTCATGCCGGAAGAGAACAAGACTAGCACTAGATGACAAACTGGGATGTAAAGACATGAACAGAAACCCCTGATTAACTAAATGAAAAGGAGTTGTGTTATCCAAATGTGTCATTACAACTGGACCTGGATCTCCCTCTGATGAAGATTACTGTGACATACTACACTCAAGTTTTATATTGAGTTTTGTTGCTACTTTAATTTGATACAAGAAAATGTTATTAGTTATTAATGTTATGAAGGTGGTATCAGGTCCCATTCATAGTTTCATTACCATGTGTCATTCATTTATGTCTTTGAGTAAAATTCAAACTTAAAGTCGTAGTAAATAATCAAAACCACAAGCAGAAGTGTCAAAATGGATCAGTGACAGCAACTCTGCACTACATTAATTTCACTGTGCCATCAGTCAGAGCAACATGACCTTTATAGTTAAAAAATGAGTTCAGGTTACCAAGACATGTCATCCCCTTTATGGAAACACTAGCGGTCGTATTTCTGACTCACTGGATAACGACAGACACCCACACTACCTGCCTGTCGCCGTTCATGAGGCAATAAGTTGGCAGGGGCTGTCCTATTATCTTTTTTCAGTGGTTGAGTTGTGTGTGCAGTTGATCACAGTGTGTCTTGCTGTGTTTGAGGACAGCAGATGTACAATGATGAGTAAACGGGGCGCTCGCCTTTGCCAGCAGCTGTTGGGTCAGATGCCAAGTGATGGGCAACACGTCATGAAGGAGCTGTTTGCACTGCCGCAGTCGGCTTTTCCCAGATAACAAATTCATCACCTTCACAAGCCGTGTACCTTTCTTAAGTATAGCCTGACATGTATGTTCTATTGTGTTTTTTTTAACAGGAACACACCATATAGCTGACAATCAAATCCCATTTTAGCTTTATTTATCTAAACATATAGGTGCCACAAACAAATATGATGTGGATGATGCAGTAACAAACACGGCACACAATCACTAATTTGTTCTTGAATATCCATCTTGACACAACACAGGTTACTCACTCACTGCAGTTGATGCAAACAAAAATTAGAACATTTCTATCAAAGTGTGTGAACAAAAAAAGATTTGGCTGAGATTTACCAGGTTTACAGGAACAGCTTTCGTGACTCAGAGAAACTTGGCTGGACATCATCTTTCCCGACGTAGGTTGACAAGCTCTAACTGCAGGATTTTTAATCTTAACTGTTTAATACAAAAAGAAGTACACAAACACTGATGATTAAGGTCTCATCTCCGGTTCCTGTTCCTGTTTCTGGCAGAGTAAAGTACACATTGGGACTGAGTAATAAACAACGACACAACACACCGAGTAAGCTACAAACAGAGAGGTTTACACATGTAACACATTTCAGGCTACAGTCTGAGAGTCTGCTGGCCGTTTCTCAGGCTCTTTTTACTGTGGTCTCCTCTTTAAAGATGCCAATCAGTCATGTCAATCACATGAAGTCAATCACAACAGAAGCCCATGCTACGTAGAGGAAGTGTTCTGGCCAGGCAGCATCTGTGTGTGAGTGCTCGCCTTGCTGTCAGAGGTCAAGGCGGTGTAATCTCCAGTGACAGCCATGTCAGACATCTCTGACATGTGCGGCTCGCCGGCTCCGTCCTGACAGCCCGGCGGAGCTGTGTCCCCCCCGTGGCTGGAGTTGGAGGTGGTGGGGGAGTTGGTGGGGCTGAGCTGGACGGCCGTGGTGTCCTGCAGCGTGTGCTCGCTCGTCTCCATTTCAAACGCTGCCGTCCCCATCCGCATCAGCCCCCACTTCTCACCTGCTTTGGCCTTGTGGGCCAAGTGGGCCGGGGGCCTCCTGCTGGCCACACAGCACGCTGTGAAGAAGGCCAGGGCTATCAATAAAAGAAGAGGACCGATGATGATGGGGGGGTTGCCACTGGGGATGAAGGTGCCAAAGGCAAAAGCTCCCACCAGGGTGATGTTGATGCCGGCCAGCATGATGCACAGGCCGCAGGCGCAGCACAGGGCCGGGGAGGGCAAGCTCTGGTGCCGCAGGGCGTGCTGCTTGGGGACCTTCATGGGAGCAGAAGGTCTGGCCGCTTTTTCAGGTAGCACCATGTCTCATGGGGAGTGACTGACTGATCCCTGAACTCATCCCTTTACAGGGAGAGATGGTGACGAAGAGGCTGAAGAGCATATGGGAGACGTTTTAGAGGCTGTTGTACACTTTGAATGTTTTTCTAACACTCGATTATTTTAACAATTTAAGTCAAAGGTAATTCCTAAAATGCTACAAAAGAATTCCCAATATGTAACTAATTATAGAAGTTACACCCACTGAGAAAGGTTTTCACACAGCCATGAGTGGGCAATAATAACGCAAAAAAACATGTAATGCATCCGACGATAACCACTAATTGAGCTTCTATTTCTATTGACACGATGTCTATAAAACAAAACAAGCGATACTTCAATATCAAAACCATATTTTCTTCCCTGCCGGTCACGCAGCCAGACGAAAAAAAAAAGAAGAAAACCTAAAAAAAAAAAAAGAACCATACAGCAACATTGCTGGGCACTTTCCTCAGTGTTAGTTACCTTAGAGCAGACCCATGAGCCTCCGTCCGTCCATCATGTTGCGCAGCAGGAGCCGTGGAGTTGGAGGACGTCTCCCTCTCCAGCAGCAGAGCAGCAGTGACGCTGCCGCTCACGCGCCGCAGTTTAAAATAAAGGTGCACCACTGGGGGGCGATAAAGGGCTCTGGAACAAACCGGCCAATCAAATCGAGGGCAATAAAGTTTTTGCACGTGTGTGCACTAATTAAATACACATCAGAAACATTGTCTAAGAGACTTTTTTTTTTTAAGAGAAATGAGTAAATACACAGGATGGAAGGGTGGGAACGTTACTGCTTCTTGTTTCGGTAAATCTATTATTATTATCTTGAATAACTCTTGAATATTACATGTTAATAAAAGTATATTGTTGTTTTGTACTTTGGTTACCTGGATACACTGCTCCTCTGCTTTACCGAGGACATCTGTCAGTGCGATCCTCATCAGTGCAGGTCAATCCCACCATCTTCTCAGCACTTAAAAGCTTTAAAACCACATGTGCTCTATACAGTGGCTTCTTGAGAAGGTTTACACACCCATGCTAAAGTTGACTAAAAAGAGGAATAAAAAAAGCATATTTTTTAACTTGATCTTAATGCCTTAATTCAAAAATATTTAGGAAAATCAAACCTTTTAAGGACACCAATCTTCTTTGTGAATGAATAATCTATTTGAAATAAATACATGTTTGTATGGTGAAGGGTATGTGACGATGTGGGGTTGGTTGAATTCCAAAGGACAAGGGAACTTTATCAGGATGCATAGTATGCCGGATCGATGAAATAACTGGCCTTTAAAAATAAAGATGTGCCTATGGGAATTTAACATAGGGGTGTGTATATTTATGTCCCCTCTATTTTAGATTAGATTAGATTATACTTCATTCATCCCACAGCGGGGGAATTCCCTTATTCCAGCAGCATTTTCTACAATAAAAGCAAAACAAACAAACACAAGTAAACACACACACTAACAGGCAAACAACAGACAATAAACAGAAGGTATGGCTGAATGTAAAGTGGCATCAAATAAAGGTATTTTAAAGGGCGGTTGCCATGGTACAGAATACAATATTGCAGCATGAGTGACGATAAAATGAAATTGCATATGTAATAAAATAATACAGCAAAAGTAGGTAACCATAATATAAATTATATATATTTAAGGAAGAACATTCATTTACAATACATTCTACATTCACAAAGAAAATTGATGTCCTTAAAAGGTTGGATTTTCCTAATTCTTTTTAATTAAGACATTAAGCTAAATTTCCAAGATTCTTTTTATTACTTTCTTTTTTTTTTTAAATCGACTTTAGCATGGGTGTGTAAACTTTCTCAAGCCAATGTATGGAAGAGAAACTAATTTGCTCAGTACAGCTGAATGATATCTTGCATTAATTAAAGGCATAAAGAGTAAATGATGCTATGTATGTAACACCCATTAGACAGGAGCTGTTAAGGATCTTTTTATTGAGGACACAGCATACCAGAGAAAATATGCTCCACACTGAGAGCTTTATGCATTAGACCCCATAAGAGCTTTGACAATTTTCAATGGGAGTCCATAATTGCACACAAATTACTGTATCTCATTTGATGCCATTACATAATGATGGGGGTGGGGGGGGGGGGGGAACAAACAAGTCCTTTTATGATTTATAATGGGAGAGAGGGCTGAAACGTAGCAAGTGGTTGTATACTAATGTGTGTATTCGCTCTGAGCAAATCTCTGACAATTCCTTCCATCCTATGAAGGACCTTTGTTGCTATAGGGATGGGGTGTCCATGGCAACAGTGTGAAATCAGGGGATGTGTCATTAAGCGGGAAACACATTAAGTTGATAGGGTTAGGGAAAACAGAGGTGATACACTACCATCGGTGACCTCGTTCAAACACAGACAGGGTCCATAATGAGAAACAAAAACAAAAACAAAATCTTTAAAAAAAATTAAATAAATAAAAAGATCAAAAGGAACTTGATGGACTTAAGAAGTCTTAGCACGGTTAGCCCATCATATTTCCCTTGGCACATTCAGAGCCAGTCACAGACACTACAAAACTACACAACATACAAATACTTGTATAAAAATAAATCCCTTTCAACCCGTTTGGAAACCTCTATCTTACTACAAAGTGTAACATTGCTATTCATAAAACCTCTTTAGGTCGTACTAGCTACATACAACCAAAACCATTTCTGCAAAATCCAAGTCATTCAGACTAAAAAGACTGACCTATCAAATCAATAAGACAACTAGAAACCAAGTCTTTTTGGGATGGTGTAACATTGGTACAGTAACAAACGTGCAAAGACATGGTGCAAAACAAAAGGTAATGTGATAAAAAAAAGTTGTTAAAACCTCTTGAAAGATAATTACTGTAGGTGTGGATTTCACATTGTTAGACCAAACTGATTATTTGCGATGTAATATTCTCCCTTTCAGATAAACTAGAGTAAGGGATTTATTTTAAAGTACATCAGTGCTACAGGTAACTTGTGTTGAAGTGAAAGCTAGAATTGGAAGGAAACACAAAACTATTTGATCAAAGGGTCTCCTCTAACTTAAACATCCATTCACATTCTTGCACTTTCTGGAAGTTTAACGTAGCGTCGGCAAGAATTACTTTAAAGGATAGAATGGAGAAAAGCCCATTGCCAGAGGTGAACAGTCTCCTCTAAGTGTAGTCCAGTTTTATCATTTAAACCACGTACATCCACACACTTCAAAATCACATACACCAACATGCTTGAAAAAAAGCAAATATAAAAGATAACTCTTCCCTTTTCCTCCAGCAACTGAGAAACATTTACATAAAATATTAACCAATTCACAGTTGGACAACAAGATAAATAAAAGCTATCAAACCGAGATAATATTGCATTAGGACAGCAACAGCTGCTGAACCCACGTAATGCTGTGTTGATCATGATATGTACCGTTTAGATATTCAATATAAACTGCTGGCATTAAGAGGTTTCTGCTGTATTGGGGTGATTATAAAGATTAAAATCATTGGATAGGAAATAGACAAATCTGTTAAGACTAAGGAAACCCAAAGCTATTCTCAAATGAAATCAGCTGTTGTTTAAAACATAGGCAGCTTAAAACGTTTCCTGGACAAATCTCAGGAAAACTATGTTTTCAATTAGGAGGCGGTAGCCGACGATTAACTGTCCCCTTGGTGTTTAAACTCTCTCTAGGTGATAAGATTACTGGCCAGGGGAAAAAGCTTCAACACCAAGAACAGTTAGTCTCCTCTGATACTGTGTGGCCACACGCACACATCCTTTAGGCTGTGAGGTCATCCGAAGCGGGTGCGAAGTCCGTGGTGCGCATGGCGTTGGACTGCGCCCGTCTGCGGGCCAGTCTTGAGTTGGAAGGAGGAGAAAGCCTCATGGAGCAGACGATGGCTCCGACATCTTCATGCTGCTCGTCGTGCTGGGACAGCTGCCGGTTAAAGGCGATGGCTTCTGCTGCAAACTGGGTCAGGTCCTTAGTGCTGCTGTTCCTGAAACAAGACAGGAGGCAGAAGAGAGACACGTTTTACCTTTGTAATGTCTATACATTCCCATGGCACAATGTGGTTTTCCTGCCTCTTCTTACTCCACACACAGGCTCCACTGTCCTATCAAAATCTAATGTGATGATTGCAAAATCATCACATTACATGTGGTTGTGATGATTGCTTTTAGCTGACTATACTTCTCTGTAGAGAATTTTAATTGTATTAAATAATTATTGTATTAAATAATAAAATTTTGTTTAAAGCACCTTAAGAACTGCGTGAATAAATTTGACTCAACATTCGAGGCTGCCTGTCATACCTCTGTAGAATACGAGGAGTTGGAAGACCTCTCTCTGGAGCGTTCTGTAAAAAAATAAAATAAAACAATGGTTAATTTAAAATCAATTTGCAAAAAATAGCAGCGAACGAGCGATACAGTGGTGTTGTATCAGACAACATTAGGGTACCAAGTACAAAAGAGGTATTCTCAGGGTGAGATTTGTGAAAAAGAAAATGCAATCATGAAATCCGTCTTCAATGCCATGGATAGTGCCACTCAACCAGGCATGCCAAAACACTTATATAATAATATTCAATGTAAAAAAAAGCTGGGGAGCGGAGTTCATTTCCCAGCGAAAACAAAATACTTTCACCCATGAAACGCGTGTTTGTTCCTTAGGAGTGTTTTAATCCCAAACGCGATCTTTTTCCTAAACTTGACCAGTCGTTTACATCTCAAAACTTAACTGTTGTCAATTTTTTTCCGGCTAAACTACATTACCATGGCCCCTGAAGGGGCCATCCTCTGGCGGTGCCTGTAGCCGGCTTACAGTCACCTAGGTTAGGTTAAAATACTTGTATTAGGTATGTAACATGTGGTCTATTGGTAAGGTAGCATTGACCACAATGAGGGGGGGGGGGGGGGGGGGGGGAAATACGTAATGTAACAATACCTACCCCCTGCACCCAAGGGTGCTTGAGGACCTGAGCAGCACTGAGGCGCAGAGTTGCGTCCCGAACCAACAGCTTGGATATGAGGTCTTTGGCCCCCTCTGTGATGTGATCCCAGTCCTTGTCTGGAAATTCATACTTGCCCTGCTGGATGCTCTCAAACAGGTGACTCTGAAGACAGGATATGACACAAGTTGCTGTAAAACCGTTCAGCGGTCGGTGGTTTTGTTATGCAGTGGTAGTGAAGCAGAATGACAACATTCTCCGTGCTGACAATTGAAACAGCATTAGAGTGTCTGTAAGTGTGTCTGATGGTGACAAAATGCTCTAGAGGAGAGATTCAACATTAAACCCCGGACTTAGATAATAATCAGGTGATAACAGAGGAAAACAATTCATGTCCACAATTACAGACGCAGTCACACCTAAATCCCTTTATTGTTCAATCATCATTCTATACAGTCACACACACTTTTTGTTCCTAATGGTTAAAAGAATGCACTTAGATTAGATATCACGAAAGCAAGAGGCACACGAACTACGCAACTCATTCCCATAACAAGTTCACAACTTCAAATGTCTTGTTTCTCTGACCAACAGTTTAAAACTGAGCAAAGACAGCGGCTGATTGGGCGGACATACCTGGCAGGTTCTGCAGGTTTCTCCCCGGTCCCAGCCACAGTCGGTGCCACAGTGGCCTGTGAAGGGGGGGCTACCGCTCAGAAGGATGTAGAGGATGACCCCGAGACTCCATAGGTCACAGCGTTTGTCATAAAACGAGGCCTCATCAGTAAACACCTCCACTACCTCTGGAGCCATGTACTCTGCTGAGCCACACTGGGAAGGGGTAAAAAGAAAAATAAAGCACATGGGAAGAGTTACAAAACAATTAGATTCGTTCAGTTTGAGTGAGTGAGTGAGTGAGTGAGTGAGTGAGTGAGTGAGTGAGTGAGTGTGTGTGTGTTAAATTCAAAACTAGAATACTACCGGTGTGGTGAGCTCTGGAGTTGTTATGGGCGTACAGGCACTGCTAAGCTTCACTCCACTTCCCAAGTCAAAATCACAGATCTTTACTGGGGACACCTGAGTAGAAATATGGGAGAAAACCCATTAGACTGTTATGCTTCTAGAAAACAACTAATGTCCTTTTGAAAGCTTCCTGTCCTTTAAAAGTTACTTACCCGATCGGTGCCTTCACAAAGGATGTTCTCCAGCTTAAGGTCTCTATGAGCAATGCCTGCAAAAAAGCAGAGGAATGAATTAATGAATAAATAAATAAATAAAATCCATAGTTATTCTGTGTGGACATCCATAGGATAGCGGTTTGGCTGTGGACTTACCTTTAGTGTGTAGAAAATCAAGAGCTTGGGCAATGTCCCTGACCACCTTACTGGCCTCTAGCTCATCAAAGTACTTGCGGTTCTGGATGTGCGTAAGAATGGAGCCTGAAGAAAGAGAAGCAATCAGTGTGTATTTTTAACGAGTCCACTGAAAAAGCTAAGTGTATGCAGACGGTGTAATTGTTGAGCTATTGTTTTATACTTACCGCCACGCAGCTTTTCAAAGACCAAATAAAAGCAGGAGCTGTCTTCAAAGAACTGGATCAATTCCAAAATGTTGCTGGATCAAGAGATTTCCAAATGATTAGAATATGTTTCATAATTAGTTAAAAAAGAAAAGACAAAAAAAAAGTCTTTTACAAAATGCACTCACTTGTTTCCTTGACACTGGTAGAGAGTCTCCACTTCTCGAAAGACTCTGCTGCGGCTGTGCCCTGCACTCTTTTCTATGATCTTTGAAAAACAAAACAACATATTAAACAAGTGTCACGTGTTAAAAAAAAAAGTGTCAGCATTTATGCAAACCGTTGCATGAAGTAAGCCCCAAAGGTTATCCAAAACTATTTCCACAACTGTCAAGGTTGTCCATCAAGTACAACACAAGCCAGAATTTTTTTTTTTTAACAGCATCCAACAAGCAGTATTTCCTTAATCATAATGAAAAAAAAATTCAATACTTTGTTAGATGAAATATATCCTTACTCACCTTCACAGCAAACTCCTGTCCATTCTGCAGACTTATGCATCCTTGAACTTTAGCATAAGCCCCCTGACCGAGCACCTCATCAGTCAGTTTGTACAGATCTGAAAAAAAGTGACATACATGAGCTGTGGTCGGTGTTTGTTTCATCTTTTGATGTTTGATGTCTTCCAATAATATCAGCATGGTTACCATCAAAAGTGCCTGTGGAGCTGTCTGTTGCTCTAGTTCTTTTCTTCTTCTTTCTTTTAGCTGCATCTGGGATATTCACTGGCTGGCTTTTCTCAATTTCTGTAGCAACAAAAAAAACATATGCAATCTAAACAGTCCAGACTTTGCCAGTGTGTTATTGTAGGCAGGCCCCGTTCATTTGGGTAGGTCCAGAGCGGTTCTGAATCATAGAGCTGTTGTACCTGCTGGGCCCTGTGAAAGGTGCTGTCTCTCCTCTGAAGTGACCCCATTCTCTTGAGTTCCCCCGCAGCTCTGCCCTACTTGGCCCACCGCCAGGGACTTCTCCTGTAACACAGAGAAGGAGCCGAATCGGAGGGGGGGGGGGGGGAGGGAGGGGAAAGAGCAAAGAGCAGCCAGAGCAAGATCAGGTGGTGTTACAGTGGAGAAACCACAAGAAGGATCACATAATTCTTTGTTCTTAGTGTTCAATTGTGACCAATTTAAATTGCCCCCCTGTGTGCAGCAGGCTAACATATCATTAACAAAACCTTTTTTTGCAAACTACTATTGCAACCTAGCTGATCTTACATCACCCTCTGGCAACGTGCCAAAACAGTGGCCTGATGAGAATACAGGAAGCACCATGACAGGCCTCATCACCCTGGACATTACCAGAGGCATGACTCATGGGAAATGATGAAACTTCTACATTGCTGTATAGATAACCCTGACAGTTAGTAGACTACTTTCTACCAGCTAGGTGGTATTTAACACAACACGTTTCAGCAAGTTAAAGGTTTTGAAATCCCCAGTATTAACAGTTCAGATCTTACCTGCAGAGACAACTCCGTCATTATGCTCTGCCTCACCATATCTGCCAACTGAGAGTAACAAATACTGAGTTAGTCTGGAAAAGACTACCTCGACAGAGAACACGCCATTAAAAGTGGTCGGAAGTTAAAGAATTTGCAATAAAAAAAGTAAAAACTATATTAACCACCCCACGGTAAAACTGACATGTACCAAAACTGTTTCCTCTTTCTTAGACTCTCTTCTGTTAAATTTTGTTTTGGTCTGTTCGCGGTTGAGTAACAGAAGCCGCAGAAGTAAGTTTAGCTCTAATAACCAGCCTTACATCAGCTCAAAGGTGTAGCAGATATGGATCCTTAGCTAATCCTAGCTAAATATTTGCAATAGGTCCTTCTCGTTAGCAACTCTCAGCCTACACAGCCACATCGTTACTTTTCATTAGCACGGTTGCTTCACACATCTAGGCAATGTTACCAAGACGAAGCAATGTCACGTTCTAACAGATAAACCAGAACATTAGGAAAGCTAAAGTTAGCGTTTAGCTACTGTTGACTGCATATTCCGATGTTATTGTCGTTAGCTAAGCTACCCCGAACTAGCTAACAAGTACCCCTAGCTAGCTTGTCCTAACGATTAACGTCTATTCGCATAACGTTCGTATTTAAATACCGGTCAGGTCTCGTTAAAACGAAAAAACATAAACACAATAATTCCTTCAAACCTGCACTCTGTGTCCAAAACCAGCCAAATCCCCTCTGTCAAAGCCTCTCACAGCTGATGTAAGCGTCCATCGCTAGCTCCATCAGTCAAACAGTCAGTGACGCGCAAGGCGGGAAAAACAGATCAACAGACGTGTACCCCGCCCCTTTCTGCATACCTCCTTCTCCCATTGGTCGACAACATGGCAACCGTGACGACACGTAACGTCACTTGGCTTGTTGCCCCGTCACACCCATAATACAGTCTACAGTTACACCCCACTCCACGTATTGGGGATTTTTTTTGTGCATGATGACATGGTTTATTTACAGATGCGGATGTTGACAGGTCAGCAGGACCGTAGAAGAAGTAGCCCATTTGCATACAGTCTATGAAAATACGGCTGACGACACATATATACAATGTTTCATCATTATTATTTGTTAGTTTACAGCGTTAGTCATCCTTGTCTTTATTTATCTGGTGAAATATGTCTTCGTCTGTGTTGGTTTTGGCCTTAACCAAACCTCTAAAGCAAATACTGTATATGATTAAAAAGATATATAAGTAGCCTCGTTGTCTTTTGTCTTTTCACTTATATCATACAGTGTTGACTTTTATAACGAAAACAAATTCATGAGCCAATGTTTTCTGTGCAAATGTTTGTGACGCAGTGCAAAAACACATTTGCAATAGAATTGATCATTTTTAGGCTGCATTTTTATATTCAAACTATGAAAAACTTCAAATAAAATACAAACTTTCATTCAACAAACAAGACTCATAACTGTGTATTAAAAAAAGATCCAACATAAACATACATGCACAGGAGGAAAAGAAAAAACATGAACACAGGAGCTGTATTGTAAAACAACACAAAGTCCTATAATGATGGCTTCAAGCACCACAGTTACTGTAAGTAAAATCCTCTGTGAGGGCACAGAGCCACCATCTGAAGAAGTGTGGTAAGTTAGTGGACCTTCCCAGTTGTGCTTAGAAAACCACTCATACAACTTTATATAAAGTTGTTCTTTGTTTTGAGTGTTTTGAAGCCAATGATTTCTCACGGGGCTCAGATAATGTCAAAATGTAAACTCCTTTTGTCCGTGTGGTTTTGTTTAACTGCAAATCTTCTCTGTCATCTCTTTCTGTAGGAAAAGAAAACAATGGACATGTTTAACACATCAAATTCATATTGTAAGAGGAGATGAATGACTTTTAAGAAGTGCAACTTTTAAAATGAAAGACATTATCTCTCATCATGAGACATTCTTGTTCCTTTAGGACCAACAACAACAAAAAAATGGCCTTGGGTAATAAAGGTGAGACAATAAAATAGAGTCTGTTTACAAGATTAATCTTTTCTACAGTGTGTTGACATAATTGTTGCATCCCTGTTTCACTTTACGAAGGGAACTACACAGCCCGGGCTTCATAATGGGGATAAGTAAAGCCTTTTATTGACGCTTAGAGCACCCTTTTCCATCTGGTCAAGCGTGATGGATGTCCCTTTGTTGGATGAAGCAACAACTACACAAACTCTGCCTCATTACTGCACAAAGTCAGTAACTTCTCTAATGAGAGATGGTGCTTCAAACCAAACCATTTTCTATAAAGCAGTTAACGAGGGTCACTCTCACTCATGATTGAAAATTGGGGGAAAGCGAATGCTGATTCCATTCCCAGTGTCAAATGGAAAATGATTGTTATCTTAGGGAGAAGTAAGTAGTCTGTGCGGCTTCCAAGGAAAAAAAACGCTGTAATTTTCTTTGCGCTACATGTGAAAACACCCTGACATGAGGACAGAACTCAACCTCACCAAGCATGCTGCATAATAAGGTTATAGATTGCAGGAGGACTAATATTTTATGCAAGACTGACAGTTATGAGAGCAATACTGACAACCCTCTTAACACAAAACATCCATTTGATCTTCTTTCTCATGCTCCCCGTCGGCCATCTCACACATCTGAGAGCTATCGAGCTATTGTCTCACCAGAGGCTCGAGTTCAGAGTGATCAATGAGGTTGAACTCTGAGATGAAGTAGTAGTAGTGCTTGTAGCAGGTATTGATGTGGGCCTCTGCACCCATGCTGCAGATGCTGTCAAAGTGATGGATGTAAACATGCACAAACACCCTGAAGAGACGGCTCAGGATCTTCTTGCACACCTGCTGGAAGTTCTTGGGAAAAGGTACACCTAGTGTGAAGAAAAAACGAGAAACGTGTTACAGACTTTAATAGACTTCCAACTGAGAAATTGTTTGATTAAATCTATCATAAAAAATGTAATTATTGTCTTTATTGAAACCCATCATTTAGCACATGTAATATCCTGTAAGCAATACTTTTTCTCCTCAACAGCATCAATCGTTGAGTGCTAGTCAGTAGCTTAATGAAAAACCAAATTGCATGGACAATTTATGAGAAGTGATGAGAAGTCATTCCGAGCACAGCCTCTTTTTAGGTACTGGTTTGATAAAAGTGGACATAAAAGAGAAATTATATGACCTGTTACTTTATACTGTATTCCACCTTTATTTAAAATTGTTTAACAAGACAATTCTTACATGAGGCCCCAGTCAGTTTTATAAGTGCCTCAGTGTCTTTTTTTCTGCAGTTACTGTGGATGAGCTCTGTCAATTTAATGAAATATAAATTATGATTTGGTTAAAAAAAGAAAGAAAAGAAAACAAGAACGTTTGTTTAGGAGGAAAATGAACAAACAAAATACGATTACAAATTGGTTTCAGCCTAAAATTTAGTACATTTACTGCCACTATAACAAACAATATAGGAAGATGTGTGAATACATAGAACAACTAGAAGTGCACTCTGAGAGCGCAGACCTCCGCCAAGGCATGCCCTATCTCACAATGCTAATGCAATGTGAATTCTTTTTCAGATTATTCCAATGCCACAAAATGCAGAACAAACTGTCTTGCAATGTTAAACAAAAGTCAAATATAATCTGTGTGTCTGCCCTGTGATTTGAATCCGCTCCAAAATATATAATGGGTCCTTGCCTGGCCCATCTTACACCCATCCACCAAGTTTCATAAAAAAATGGGGCCAGTTTTTCTGTAACCCTGCTGACAGACAAACAAACCAACAAACAAATGGTCATAGAGACAAAACCCATTCACACCTGTATGTTTTTATTTCACATGACTTGCATGTCTATGGACTGTAGGAAACCAGCGCTACCAGAGGTCACTCCTGCCAAATCCACACAGAGAGGCCCCTGATTCTCTCCTCTAATAAATGTTTGCTGTCAAATCTGGTGCTGAGATAAAATACCACCACCATCACCTATTCAATCTCCCCGAAATGTCAACTTCATTGTTTAATTAACCTCTGCTGGAACATTTTCATCCCCTTTTAAATATTAATGAAGGGGAACAGCATTGCACCACCAGGCTGACACTTCAGCATTGACGCAGCACAACGTCACTGTTGGCAGCAATCAATCATGTATTAGGTTACACACTCAATAGTAGTTCTGATGCCTTCATTTGTAGACTCCTCACACACCTACTCTGGTGGGGAAGATGTCCTCATTATTGATGAGCGACTCTATCCAGTCCATCAGCAGGTTCATGTACTTGAGTGCAGGCAGCTTGGTGGGTTTCTTGTAGTCATCACCGTCCTGCCACCTGTACTCGTACCTCAGCCCCCCAGACATGATGGGACACGTGCGCTCGGAGCAGTACTCGCTCACCGTGCCGTAGATCAAGTTGATCCTGTTGAAGAAATCCACCACGTGGACCGCAATCCAGTCGTTGATGTTCTCTCCCTCCGGCAGCTGCACCACTTTCCTCAGGTCCAAGCCGGACTTGAGCGAGGCCTGGGCCTTCTTGTATAGTTCAAAGCGCTGCGTGCCCGGTTCAAATCGCTTTCTCGGCCTGAACGTTTTGTCTTTGCTGAACACTTGTCCGAGACACAACGCCATTGACTCAGCCGCGTCACCTGAGATAAGGGGAGAATAATAACAATAGAACAATAATTAGTTTTGTGTTTGATAAAGTGTCACCTTCCTGGGCAATAGAAACAGGATGGTTTCAGCTCGGAAATCAGGTCACAGGGGGTCAGCGTCTGTCATGTAAAGATTGCAGGGAGCTTGTGTTTCTGTAAAGAAGAAGAAGAAGAAGAAGAAGAAGAAGAGAAGTCAGGGGCCTAATTCATTGCCTGATCCATCCACTGTTTTAGGCCAGAATGGCCAAGAAATTGTGCATGACCAAAACATCAAAAGGTATAAATACAAAGTGTACATATCATTGACAAATTGTTCACAAAGGAGTCATATAATCCGTTTCACAAGCCAAACATTTTCAAGAACTACATCATTAAAATGACTCACGCACATACTGCATAGAAAACTGTAACTCTAAGTTTGGTGTAAAAAAGAAGAAAAAAACAGAACATGACAACTGATAAAAAAACTCAATGTCAGTTCCCCCTTCTCAGAAATGAGTCCTGGGATATGTAACACAACCAATACATCAACACATTGACAAGTGATTTGTTTTTCTTTCTTATAGCTATTAACCATCTGGCTAATAATGCACACTGATCGGGAGCATGCCCTGTTGAAGGGCTGGTTATGTGATCCAAAGCCTTTATTGTCATGGTGATAAAACATAATGTTCTCATTTGAATATTAACTACAGTAAGTGGGTTATTAAGGGAAAATAATGTGGGCAGTCCAAGGACTTCACATAATAGAAAGGGTTACATTTTATTGTAAGTTGTGTGTTTCCATTCAGAAAATTTGGAGAATTGTAGCATGTGTTGGTTTCACAGATTTGACACTGCAGTCACATTTCAGCGACTGTGGTTGCAACATGATACTATGTCCGCATTTGTGCTCCGATTTTGTACTGGCTGCCTCAACGTTTCCTGTGGTTGTTTCTCTGTGACTCAAATTAGCAGAAGTTTCAGCCTCTGCAGAATCATGTGTGCTAACGTTATGGACCCAGCACTATTACGGTGGTTTGTTGTGAACCTCTGTTGACCTCGTTTCAGAAGACTTACAATCCACAGACTCCTCGCACTGGGTTCTGTTCACTCTTATTCATCACTGATACAGTGGTGATTTCAAATGCAAGCAGCATTTGAAATATGAGAAGGGTACTTTTTCTTTCCACTAGCTTTGACAGTGTGCCTGATCACCACACACCACTGGGGGAGCATG
Source organism: Etheostoma spectabile (assembly GCF_008692095.1). Lineage (NCBI taxonomy): Eukaryota > Metazoa > Chordata > Actinopteri > Perciformes > Percidae > Etheostoma > Etheostoma spectabile. The sequence continues at coordinate 35,269,937 of NC_045741.1, forward strand.
AATGCGAACGTGGTCATGAGATAGCTCCTAATTTATCCATGACTAAAGGGCTTCTGAGGAAGGATCATAGTTACAAGTGTGTCTTTCAGTGTACTCCGTTCAGGGCTTAACAGTTCCAGCAAATCATTAAACTTTTATGACACTTTTTGTGCTGAAGAGAGTAATCCATCCATCCATCCATCTTCATCCGCTTATCCGGTGAAGAGAGTAATGGTTTGTAAAAAGAAAAATAGATAAATCAAAGAAAGAAAGAAAAGTGACTGAACGTGGGACCTAGTGACTTAAATTGTGATTACTTTACGTCTCCCGGCGTGCCTGAACAGCCTCGGACTAAAGCCTGTCTGATAACGCACTGTTGGCATGCTTTCACAGTTTTTCTGGAATTGGCCTCCACATTGCAGGCTAACACAAGTCGGCTCAAGACCAGACACATAAATGAGAAAGAAAAAGAGACAGGAACTGCAAGGAACCAGAAACAAAAGAAAGAGGGAGGTCAAAAATAATAGATTACAGAATGGAAAAAAAGCTGCCTCCACTGTACCTGGATGAAATCCTACAGCAGAGGAATGTGGTGGGAAGTTGTGGGAAGTTCAGGGAGGATTTAGGCTCCGGAGCCCTTCTCTTTAAACTCCCTGTGCAGGACAGCTCCAGCAGCTCTGCCCCCCCTCTGGCTCCTCTGGATCCTCTCCGCACTTACAGACCGAGAGGCTCCAACTTCACTCAGCAGCAGAGACAACACAGTAAAGAGAGAAAAAAGTTGTTTGGCTTCTCTTCCTGTGGATGATGTCACATCCTGATTTTGCCTTCTGGCCTCTGTGTCTGTGTGTGTGTGTGTGTGTTTGTCATTGCCTTGTGTGTGTGTGTGGTGTGTGTGTGTGTGTGTGTGTGTGTGTGTGTGTGTGTGTGTGTGTGTGTGTGTGTGTGTGGTGTGTGTGTGTGTGTGTGTCAGTGCCTGTGTGTGGGTGGGTGTGGGTGTATGTGTGGAGGACCTATAATTTGAAAGAGAAGAAGGGCTGGAAAAGGTCTTTCGAAACCCCCACCCAGCCTTCCCCGTTTTCCATTTCTTTCCTCTCTTCTCATCCTGTAGGCAGAGGAGCCAGCCCACTTGTCCCACCAAAGTCCAGCCCTCTGGTAAAGGTCCTGAGAAAACAAGCCCTCCTCTTATGCCAAATATGGGACAAAAAGAGCAGAATGATCCCACAAACATTTCTGGATGTTTGGCAGCCCATGTCCTTCTTTATTGTGTGCAGTCCCAATAATATATAATTTAAATTCTTGGCCTTTTTAAGATATTGTCATTAAACTCCGAGCTGGACCTTAAAAAGAGAAAGTGCTCATCACCAAATAAAAAACATTTAAATCATGAATACATGAGGCATGTTTGACTGAAACCATTTACTGGAGCCCTTGGGGGCAGAGTGTTCTTATGACAAACGCCCTGACATGTTAATATGGAACCCTTGTAACTTCTGGGAAAGGCCCGCCCTACAAAGCAGCTCGATTGGTTGGGATTAGGCATTGAATATTAGTCTTAAAGGTGAATGGGTGCCACTAAAATGCAGAGGACATCTGCTGTGTAATGGCACTCAACCAGCAAAAAGATGCTGTCTACACTCTTTGTAAAAGAAATCCCTCCAGAATGATGACAGTAGGATGAGATAAAGTCTCATTCAGAGAGGTATAGCTTTATTACACAATTTACATTTTCTAAGTTAAGGAGCAAAGGAATCAAAAGCCAGAAGTGCAGACACCTATGGTAGATTTGTGATGACAGCTGCCTTCCTTCCTAAGATTAAAATATGGGAACAGGGTTCAGTGTGTGTGTCCTGAACATTCCCATTGTGTTGCAGCAATCAAGCCAGTATTTGAATTGAGGTGGTGAGATTTTCAATTTTGGGGTCCTCCGTGGGGCAACAGGTAAACCACAATACAGGATTTTATTGCTTCCCTGACCTTCATTTTAAAACGCTTGATGTTGCTTGGTGGAAGAATTCAAAACCTCATCTCACACTCATGGGATTCAAGATGCATGCTATTTTAGTATTTTACTGCTAAATTTGATTGCATTTTTTCCTTTCCTTTTTTGGAACATGTAGAAAGGTTATATATGTAGGACTATCTGCTAAGAAAAACATGTGCTACAATAGGACAATTTAGCCTAAGACCAAACTGCATGATTTAAAAAAAAAATCAGTAATATATATTTATACGTACACGTACAGTATGTGAGCGTATGGGTAAATATGTATACATTTGTGTATATTTTGTTGCTTTTCTTATTCACACAATTCTAAATCTGAATCTTTGTACTATTCATAGCTTATTGGAAACATAAATAAAAAAGAAAACAGACAGAAGAAAGCATTCATAAATTGCAGTTACACAACATATCCACTTGGTGTCAATATGTTATTATGATGAGTGCTGTTTATGACACCTTCTGTAATCAGGGTTATCAGTAAATTATCATCAGAAGAATATCCTTTTTCCAGGCTAGCAAGTGGTTTTGGTTGAAATGTGGATTAAATACAGTTCAGTGCTAACTAATTTGGCATTGCATGTTTGTACTGCACAATGTCTAAATAAAGTAGCTTAAGGGCAAGTGAAAAACGGGTGATGGATTAGCCAAACCCAATTCAAAAGGTTGAAGTCTTTGAAAACAAAAAGGTAAGAGGTGTGTATTATTTTACATACAACACAGATCTAACCAAAATATATGACTTAAACATACATAATGCAAGGGTTTTCAAAACCCCCCAGTGGTGACGGCATACACAGGAAACAGACAGATAAGGCCTGCTGCTGCCCTGTGCTCTACTTGTGTGTGGTGTTATAACCGGGAAATGTGACACAAGAGGAAGTGCAACCAGCCAGGTCTTTTTCCACCTTTAACCTTGAGTCAGCATCCCACTCCCTGTCATTATTCCTCAACACCACGCTGCCTGTCCAAACAAACACTTAATGACACACTCAAGATGTGGGAATGGGGGTAAGCCTGTGTATTGTGAACAGTGAACATGTGTTGCTACTATCTAATGAAAGTAAAAGTAAAATTGGAAAAATCCATATATACTAGGCATGTTCATATCTTACATAATTGTACCAATATGAGGTACCAGACACCTTCCAAGCTTTTTACTGGCAATTGACTTTTGTCTAAGTTACCATAATGAGCGACTTTAATGTATTTTTGTGTTGAAATGTGTGTCTTATCTGTACTTTAAAGTATGTAAACAGATGACTGGTGGTGCAGGAGGACTTGTTTTTTTCTGGTTTGAAAATTCTCCTGGAAGTTTCAGGTATTTAAGAGAGTAAGACAGAGTTTACAACCATACAGGTGGATGAGTTGTGATCATGAAAGCAAAACAAGTGTCTGATGCTGTCAATACAGATCCTCCATTCCCTCTGTAAGTCTCTGTAGAGTCAGTGTGGTGACGCTCACCATCAGAAGAGCGTCACCCACAACATTGGAATGTCCATTCATCTCACTTTAACAGGCTGCGAGTGTGGTGATCACATTAGGTAATTAGATCCTTTCTTACATGTGTTAGGTAAACTGGCACATACCTGAGCAGAGGTAGGTTTACATACTTTAAAAACATCTGACTGCCGTTGACTGACAGACATGATCAAGCAAATCTTTATCTTCACTGGGGATCAGATTTAGTCATTCATTGCTTTGAAGCCTGAATAAAATTGTTGTATAAATGATCTTGCTTTTTTTTTTTTTATATCTGAATAAATCTGAATAAAAATGTATAAAAAGGTGGAGGCAGATAGGCCTAGCTCAGGTGGGCTTTTAGCTTGTTGTTTTGTTGCAAATTTTATGGTTACGGAGATTGTCGTCAGATAGTTAGGTATTTATACAGGCCTATTTTGGTGGTAATATGATGACATGCCATCTATATGTACTTCTGCCTTTTTGCTCTCTTTACATCAAAGACCAAAATGGAGTGTAGCTGTATACCAGAGTTTAGAGATCCACTCCCATCAGAAGCAGCACAATGGGTCTGAGGAAGATTAAATTAGGAGGAGGAAGGAGGGAGCCACTTAACAAGCTTAGAGTCTGTTAGAATGAAGCCGCCGCGGATTTTGTATTGGTGATGATTGACATTGGATACAGTGAGTTGGTTACGTCCATATTAGGCGACCAACTCACAGCAATACAGAGATGACTCCACCTTTTTCCAGCTTCATCAAAGGGGTTGCGTCGAGAGATTTAAGCGGAAAGGAAGAGGAAGCAGAGCTGACTTCACGCTGTCGCTGGACGAAGTTATCAGCCGGTTTTCGACAGTTTTCGCAGGTTAATTTCAAGTGAGTACTTTCTAACTGTTTTTGTCTGTAGTAATTGAACAGTTTGCAATGTGTACGCAACGAGGTTTTACTTCATGGTGTGTTTAATTATTAATTTGAGCGCTGCCAATTTCCGTAACGTCATATTCAAATTATATTCATTCATGTGGGGTAACTTGTTTTGTTTTATTAATAAGTAGAACAGGTTAGACGTAGACTAGTTTGCTGTAACTTAAGACTAGATTTTGGATGCGTTTTGTTAAGAGGGCGCGAGAGTCACCTCTGACCTTGTGCACGGCGGTGTTGCGCCCTAAAGTGTACCCCCTGTGTAGTTTGGTGATTACATTTGCACACCAAGTAGTTTAGCTGTTTTGGCTATTTTTGGTTCTGTATCGGTCTGCTTCTCATCACTTGCACCTGTGCTGTGGACAAAGAGCACATTGACAGCCGGGTGTCTCTCTGCTCAGTGGCTATTGTTCCTCTGCACTTTGAAGGCAGATGGTAATGATCCCAGTGATGGGAAGTGATAAAGATAACTCATAGACGTGTGTGTGCTTGTTTAACAACTAGGTTATGAATTAGCCCATTTAGTTTCAGACTAGTCGATCACAAGTAAAACTTATCCTGCTGGCCAAATGGTATAACGATAACTCGATCTAACGGTTCAGCCTCGATTTCACTAAGCAGCTTCCGAGCCAGAGGGACATCCGTAGCATCTTGTTTTAAGCTCATGGTAGGCCCAGTTTGACTCGTGTACAATCACACATACTGTATTTGAAATAGGTCCCTTTTTCTCGCAAGCACAATTTTTTTTTAAAGACTGGTGTTTTATTTAGATTAGTTTTTAATGTTTTAGCTGAGTATTTGTCTATTTCCCAGGCTACATTTAATGTGATTTAGCCTGTGTCAAAGGTGATGCAGCCCAACTATCTACTTAAGTCATATTGCATATAGGCTATTTTTTTTTTAAGATTGTAGTATTTTGTTCCAGTAAAAAACATTTAACTCATTTGAATAAGAGGAGGAGTTGAACTTTCGACCAAGTGATTCCAAATCCATGAATCAATATTAACTTTTTCATATATCATATAAAGATAACGTTCTCGATAATGTTGTCACACACCTCGTTTATTGGGTGCAACAGTATTAGCCATGTCAAACTCTTGTTTGATTTTACCATTCTGGGAGAAAGACGGAACCAACCGCACCTAATTTTTTACAATGCACAATGAATTAATCAATCAGTTTTATTGGTCACATGAAATCGTAGGTACAAGTCCAGTAACATTTTATCCCGTCAGCTCTTTCAACTTTTGCGTGATTCACCATAAAGCAGAATGAGGCCATCAGATTGGCACACTGATAAAGAGTTGCCCTGTTGAGGCACTGGAAAGAATACTGTGAGGCTTTTTTTACCACACAAGTAGTTCCATTGACATCTGAATATGATCCAAATACAAGTACTTTTTTCATTTTTACAACTGATGCATGTCGTGCTAAGAAGACACTGTGCACATGGCCACTTTTGAATTAAAACACTTGTTTGTGCAATGCTTCAAACTGTTTGCACATTGAAAACAATTAAAGAATTGTTTTTATTATAAAAAAGAGTCAAAAATATGTTGCAGGGGACCCTGATCTCCTGTCTAGCCCTAATTGATGGTTATCTTCTCAGATGTTGGCTTCCTAAGGCAGATTATGAATCACTTATTCTGTGTAGACATGTAAACATTAGCTGTATAACTACCGACTGTGGGCTAGAGACAAAGGGCCTCAAGGTCAGCAAGCATTGTGACCGTTACCACTCCAGCGTTGCATGTTGTTTTGACTTCCTCAACTTCCAAAGTCAACACCCTCTCTGAAGGACTCAAATTTAAGGCAAGTTTCAGCCAGTTGAAATGACTTGATGCACTCTTAAACCCTAACACTCTTTAAACCAGGTTGTTCCTCCAAGAAAGCTTTTGCAAGCTGAGCTGGGTGTGCCCATGCAGCAGTCAAAATTCACACAGTTGAGCGCTGTCTTGTCCTGTAGGTTACTGAGCAGCTGGAGTAAAGTGCTGGGCTCAAAAGCGGAAAATATTAGTCGTGCATGTTTCCCTCACCGCATATTCCCAACCAGGCTGGTGTTAAAAGGATCCTTGTCACGTCTGGGTGACTTCCCTGAAACTCAAACTGTCACTCTTTGCTTGCTTACTTGTCCGTTAACTCTGCCCATGTTTGCTTTGTCCGTTGAATAATGTTAAGGAAGTGCCAGTACGGGTTCAGTTCAGGATACCGGTATCTTTTACAGCTGCACCTTGATAGTGTTAGTTGGAGACAGTGTTGTTTTCATACAGTGTACATCTTGTCTAGTGTAACTTCCAATCCACTCCCCCACTTATGCATTTTTGTTTCATTGGATTGAATTGACTTTTCACACAAACTGACAGTTTAGTCTAGAGTGGACTTATCTTTCAACACTGACCGTTGGTTTGCAGTTTCCCTGGTTAAAAACAGCAGTTGTGATGTCAGTGATTGGGCCGTGGCCCGAATTTCAACTTTAAGTTTGAATCCACATGAACCAACGCAGCAGTAGTATTTTGCAAAACAGCATGTGCTTCAGTGTGAATTTACCATTTGAAGCTGCTTTTTAGTGGCTGTAACAGTAGTACAAGGTTTGGAGTATACAGCTTATATATGTCAAATCCACAGTAAGGAAGAAGTAAAACCAGGGTGGTGGTTATGCACCAGTTCAGTTCAACACGAGGGTGTAATAACTTGGTAAATAGCTGTAACATGGTTTAACTTGTCTGAACAGGGCAATGACAAGAAGGAAAGTTTAGTGTTGCCTACAGAATAATATTACATTTGTGGTAGTGGCTGACCGGGGTAGGCATTGGAAATAGTCTCGATGGCCTGGAGATGGCTGTGTGTTTTGACCAGAATGCCTGGAAAGGTGGCCACATGTTAAGGTGTGTTTTTAGTTGCATCAGTGACTGGTTAGGTTTTTTTTTTTTTTTTTTTTATCTGATCCTGTAATTATTACTTTGCCTGTTGTTGAGTAAGGTTTTAAAAGCTGCATCATGTTTTATTTGGAACTTCAGACTAAAGGTTAGATTTAGAAAAAAATAACCAGCTATTACAAATTGTAAAGATATAGATCTGTTTCAGATGTTGGCACAGCTGGCTATTGTTTTCTCTTTCTCTCTGTCAAATGAGTCAGATTAGAAAATTGCAGTAGTATATTTACTAGGGCTTTTTTTAAACACGTGTTCATGTTTGAAGTTTCCAAGAGGAAGTTCCTGTCATAGTAGCATGTTAGGTATTCTTGGTAGACAGATTTGTCATTCCAGTCATGGTTACGTCTTGCATAATAATCTCAACCTTTCTACTGGGCCAGGTTTACACTTGACCTATATATCATGTCTGGAGTTGTTGTGTTGAGTTTGAGCATGCTCTCCCATCAGACACTCACAAGGGCACACGCCCTGGAGTGGGCAAAAAAAACCTTTTTGTGGTTATTGGTGGTATTGGGAAAATGATAATGAAATTACTCAATATTACAATTGATCTGGGTATCATGGGTTGCATAAAAAAACAATCCAGATGTTCACCAATCAACTCAGGAGAAGCATAGTTAAGTTTTTTTGATTGGAAAACATGGGGGAAAAGTAATTGAATTGCCTTTTTTTTGTAATTGGTTAAGTGATCTATCAATTCGGGTGCCAATAGTACTTGCTTGCACTAAATACGACCCTACTACTACACCCTACAAATAACTACTATTTTGTTTGACATCAGGGCAATCTGTAAGCTTTTACATTCAGTCTCATTCAGATCAGTATAGGGACAGACAGTGGTATTTGAGTGTTTCAAGTGATGGCATGGCTAATTATTCATCTTTGTTTTTGGGTTTGGTTAAAAATCCCGACAGGATACTTTTACGCAGCACTCAATTCATAAGTTATGAATGTTTGCAGTCATGAGCATTGACTCCCAATGCAACATCGGCTACTTACAAGTTGGATGTTTTTTTTCCCCCGTAGCTTCAGCCATCGTTTGAATAATTTCGCAAACATCTTTTGCTGAGATCTCCAGAAGCCAGATACATCCCTAATAATATTATGTCATAGTTTTTTTTTTTATATATAAAAGCTCCAGGTTAGAAAACCAAAGTTGAAGTAAAATTACAACCCAAAGTGTTTGTTGTTAATACCCACCACAGTTTACAGAACACCTTCCTGGTTCAACTTTGACCTACAGAACTTTAGTTTCCACTGTTGTGTGCACACATGTTTCCTGTGCAAGGAGAGGTTATTGTAGACACTACAGTTGCTTACAGTATATTTGGTTTTACCGCTAAAATGGTAATCTGGCCGAGGTTATTACTTGTTAGCACAATCGAGTTCCTCGTTTGATATCTCCATGTTCTCACATATCGACAATTACTTTGAGGACAATATAATCCTAACTATTGGGGAAACCCAAGTTATATTAAACCAAAATTACCCCTTAACATTGTGTAATTAATGCAACTTTTCATGTGCAAACTAAACATAATTATGTGCAACATCATACCTAACCAGTTGCAGCAATCTTTGCTCATAACTAAGATTGGATCCATAATTCTGCAGTCAGTGGTTGGACACAAACTGGATCATGTCACCGTGCAAATGAACTTTTTCTGCTCATTCAGAAGTACCCATGCACTATTGTTGTCAGAAATCTGAGCTGTTGAGACCTGTCAAGGGGGACAGAGAGAGGGGAGGGGAGGGGAGGGAGAAGGGGGGGTGCGTGAAGATAATGAGACCAGTGTTAAATGGCCAACCTTGTCTGAATACTTGCAGGTAGTGTAGGGGTAATACTCCCCCGCCACCATCCTACACACATTAACACACACACACACTGAAGGGGAGGTGGTATAAAGATGTCAGTGTCCAGACAAGTTGAGCAACATTCCTAATGATTTGAGCCTTTTGATTATTTTAAGTCTTCTTGAAGTTTGTTTTCCTTAATGTGTATTAAAAATAGATGTTTTGTGTTTAAATTTGTACATCATTGAGTCCACGGTACCCATTTGAATCATACCACATATCTGCCATGCATGGCTAGAAACTAATGGCCACAGTCAAATCTAGATGTGCTGTCACTTTTGACGAATAACCTTTGGATTTTGATTATGCAAATGACAATGTCACCGACCCGTGCAGGCTTATATTCAGATGCAGGAAAGACAAGGTTGCAGAACAGAGTTTATCCTGTGCCATTTCTTTTATAAGGGACCAGAAAAGTTTTTTTTAAGGGTTCGTTAAAAGTGAGGAGGATTGTTTTTTTTTTATAAATTCAGTGTTGTGTAAACTTTGACAAGCCTGTATTTACACAAAATGTTTTACTGCCAAGTGTCTTGACCTTAACAAGGCATCACTCCATTACTGGATTTTTGAGGCGGTTCTATTCTATCTGTATCTATTTTACACAAACAACAAATTTTAGCACTTTCTTTTTTTTTAAGGGATCTCTTAAATTTGTTACTGAAAAGCTGTGATATATTTAACACAGATAAGGTGATAAGGAAAACTTACAGATGTAAAACAACCCCAACCAAGATGACGGTGATAGCCATTATATATTCTAAAATGTTCACTGGAAAATAACATTTGAAATAAACACTAACTTAAATAAAATGACTAAAGACACAAAAAGCAATTTCAATTTCTGTTTGCATTTCTGCCAACATATACAATTCAATTTTATTTATAGTATCAATTCATAACAAGCGTTATCTCGAGACACTTTACAGATAGAGTAGGTCTAGACCACAGAATTTACAAGGACCCAACAGTTCTAGTCCTCCAGAGCAAGCAACAGTGGCAAAGAAAAACATCCTTTTAGGCAGAAACCTCAGACAGACCCAGGCTCTTGGTAGGCGGTGTCTGACGGGCCGGTTGGGATTAGAATGAAGAGTAGCAATAACAGTCACAAAAAATAGTAGTTTGTAGTAGTTCATGGCATAGCAGGGCACTGTGCGGCATTACAAGGCACAGCAGGACGTAGCAGGGCACCACAGAGCGTAGCAGGATGAACATGGCATCGCAGAACGTGTAGCGGGACCATGGCGACAGCTGCAACCATGATTTTGGCGCCTCCCTGATCCAAGGAAACATGCTGGGGGGAAAAAAAGAACATAAGGACTCTGGGGAATGACTCCCCAGAGCTAGGTTAGGAACAAGCATTTCTAGGACATAGATGCACATAAATGAAAAGATAGGAAGATAGAGGAGAGACGAGCTCAGTGTGTCAAAGGAAGTCCCCAGCTGTCTAAATTATTACAGCATAATTAAGAGAGACCGGGTAAAGAGAGGAGCCTGGTCAGGCTAGAACTCTCCCTTACCAGATTGGGCTGTATGCCCTGCCTCCCTCTAGTTTTATTATATTATTGATTATATGATAGATAAATCTGACAACTATGACGAGAAGCAGGTGGGCCGGGTTAGGTGGACGCTGCGACTCCTCACTCCCTAACAATATTCAATTATATGCCCTAACTATAAGCTTTATCAAAAAGGAAAGTCTTAAGCCTACTCTTAAATGTGGAGACGGTGTCTTCCTCCCAAACCCAATCTGGAACCTGGTTCCACAGGAGAGAAGCCTGGTAGCTGAACGCTCTGGCTCCCCTTCTACTTTTAGAAACTCTAGGAACAACAAGTAACCCTGCATTCTGGGAGCGTAGTGCTCTTGTAGGGTTGTAAGGTACTATGAGCTCTTTAAGGTAAGATGGTGCCTGACCATGAAGAGCTTTGTAGGTGAGAAGAAGGATGTTAAATTCTACTCTGGATTTTACAGGAAGCCAATGCAGAGAAGCTAAAACAGGAGAGATGTGATCTCTTTTCCTGGTTCCTGTCAGGACACGTGCTGCAGCATTCTGGATCAGGTGAAGAGTCTTTATGGACTTTTTTGAGCAGCCTGATAATAAAGAATTGCAGTAATCCAGCCTAGAAGTAACAAATGCATGGACTAGTTTTTCTGCATCATTTTTTAGACAGGATATTCCTGATTTTTGCCTTACGTAGGTGAAAAAAGGCGATCCTTGAAATTTACTTTAAGTGGGAATTAAAGGACATGTCCTGATCAAAGATAACTCCAAGATTCCTCACAGTCGTGCTGGAGGCCAGGGTGATGCCATCCAGAATAACTATCTCTTTGGGTAATGCGTCACGGAGGTGCTTGGGTCCCAGAGCAACAACTTCAGTTTTATCCGAGTTTAACATTAGAAAATTACAGCTCATCCAGGTTTTAATATCCTGAAGGCACGTTTGAAGTTTAGCTAACTGATTAGTTTCATCCGACTTGATCGATAGATATAACTGAGTATCATCTGCATAACAATGAAAGTTTATGGAGTGTTTCCTAATAATACTGCCTAAAGGCAGCATATATAAAGTGAACAGGATTGGACCAAGCACAGATCCTTGTGGGACTCCATGACTAACTTTGGCGTCCACAAAGGATTCATCGTTAACATGAACAAACTGAGATCGATCTGATAAGTAAGACTTAAACCAGCTTAGAGCAGTCCCTTTAATGCCAATTAAATGTTCCAATCTCTGTAATAAGATATGATGGTCAATGGTATCAAATGCAGCACTAAGCTCTAATAACACCAGTACAGAGATAAGCCCTTTGTCTAATGCAATTAGGAGGTCATTAGTAAGTTTCACAAGTGCTGTCTCTGTACTATGATTACAATACTATAAATCTATAAGACAATCTTCCCATAATGTTAAATCATTGAAATATGGTTTTAAGCTTTACTGTGCCTGTATGTGTGCTTATGTTTCTAACCAGGCAGATGTTATCAGGTGCACATGTTCTCTGCCACACCTGTAGACCCTGCATGGCTCAGACCAGTTTTGTATTTTAATGAAGGAAAAAAAAAAAAAAGCCAATTGCTCAACATGTAATGTTACTGACGTAGTTCTTCTTGTAAGCTTTTAGCTTTTCCGATTGTGGCAAATGTGTCATAGGGCTTTTTATTTGGATGACAAAGCAGCGGAACGAGTTTGGATTACACTGGATCATCTTTTTTTTTTCTTTTTGGGAGAAAGCTCTTTTTTTATCTCTTTATCTCGAGACACCAATACGACAGACATATTTGGACTGAGAAGACTTGTTGCCCAGGGAGATCACCCTGACTCATACGTAGTTTCCTCTTCAGTGAGTTTGTCACCCTGCTGGTTTGATTAGAATGTGTGATTTTGTTTTTTGACTCTAGTAATCCCTTAGCTGATAGTATCCGTTTTAACTTGGCATTCGCTCAGTTCAAGTGGAAATACAGTTATTCTTGGCGTTGATGGCTCTGCTCTTGATAATTCTCCATGGACCAGCCAAGCAGCATGCTAAACCCAAACAGGGAGCATCATGCTGAAAACCCCTCTGGGTAAAAAGTGTGAGCCAAAAGAAAGACTTAAACTAGGAAGGTGGAGGAAAAACGTTGCCGGCAGCAGTGAGTGAAGCAGCATCAGTGTAGCTGGGACCAGTGAGGAGGGAGTCTAGTTTAAAAGTTCCACCTTGATGTGAGTAATGTTGCCAACATTCCAGACTTTCTTCTGACTTGTTTTTAAAATGTTGTGAGCACAAGAAGAGACCAAACTGTCAAACATTAGGATAACATCTTCTGTTCAGATTGCTTGTTCTGAGCAGAACCACTTAAGCTTGAAATACCACGTCATTAACTTTTTCATTTTTGCATCAATCTCTGAAGGGAATGCCTCGATATGATCCATCTGATCTGGCTTTGAGTCTGCTCATCCTTGTACGCGACAATGGAAGTTATTTCCATTGCATAGCTTGACCTGACATTTGTACCCTGGCAGCAGAGTCAGACTCCTTACACCAGTGTGTGACATGCTGGTGGAAATTCTGGGAGACTTATGCTTACTAATATGATGCAGCTGACACCCACACATTCCTGCTTTTACACTTTCAAAGTTTCATTGGTATTATACTGTTTTGGTTTACCAAGATTATCAATACTGTCAATAGAATTACAATTTGGCAGTTGTATGTCAAACACACTTGAAACATTCAATGAATTTGATGCATTTTAGGATAAAGTTGTAGTTGGGAGGTCACTCAGTACTTTGTGTAAGGAATTGATTGGATGACTTCTCTTTTCTGTCACACATCAGATATGAACCCATACTGTGTCTTTTTACATTAGAAATGTTTTTTTGTGGTTTTATGAAAAAAAAGAATAATAATGAACAATTAAATATCTATTTAATTTATAAGTTTCCTTGACTAAGCACAGTAAACACCTGATACACCTGATAAAATATAGTCAAGACTTTTACTTAACTAAGGTTACCAAACTAGTTTCACTAGTGCAACTAGCAGAGAACGATGGTTTATTTTATTGTCTGATGTGTTTTGGTATTCTGCTAAAACGCACTGGAGTGACAGGTAAAGCCAGCCCAGATGCAGTGCAACACTAAAGACGGCATTTATTGTGACATGATCACTCGTGCAATGCTTTCAGATGTCTATCAACAGCCAAGTTCAACTAGTATGACTATGAGTGTGCTTTCAATAGCAGTTACAGACTTCTTCTTATTGCTGTATGTATTTTTTTTATAGGCCTTCCACTAAAATTAACTAAAATTATCCATAAGCAGACGATTTTACTTTTATTTCTTGTTGGGAACAACTGGGTGTGACCACCTGACACAACACTCTCAGAAGATTTTAAGCATTATTGTGTTAGGCATGTCTTCTCTTTGCAGTAATCATTTGGGTCTTCCATTAGCCATACTATCCAACCCTGAGCAAACATGAAGCTTTTATGACTATTTATGGTTTTTCTTAGCTCGATTGTAATAGATTTTTTTTCTGTCAGGCTGTCATGTATTGCACTCCTTGGTGTTACCAGTAAACTGGAAATGAATGCTTTAATTTGTGAATATGTGGACCAAGCATGCTGTGGCTCTTTGCCAAATATTAGGCAGGCAAACAACAAGTACACACATGGAAAGAAATGCAACTTCTCCTGACTTGTTTCAGGCATTTTATCCATGATATGGATTGTCTCCCAACACAGAGAAAGAGACATGGAAGCTAGTTTTTCTTTATGGGTGTTGGTCGGATAAAGAGCCAATTAAGAGGTAACAATGGCCCCCTTCATGATAACAGAGGTTCCTCTGATTTCTCACCAGCTGCTTGTGAATAATATCAGCCCACCCTTGAGTGAAAACCTACAGGGCGACTCCTTAGTTGTGTGTGTTTCTCTACGTGTGTATGTGAGTGGGTGTGTTTCAGTGGGTGGAGGGCATGTGAAGAGGGAGGGGGGCTCAGACTTGTTAAATTCAGGGCGGCAGTCACAAAGTAGCAAGTTGCATTATATTTCTGTGTGTTTTGTAGTGTGGGTTTAAATAGGGCCATCTCTCTCACCCCAGTTGTACTCTCTCTTGGCGCCCCCTTGCACACAGTGCTTGCTCTCTCTGGCTCAGCCTCTTTCCCTCCCTCTCGTTCTGTGAGCTAGTTATTCATCCACTGTGTGAGTCAGGGAGGGTGGGGATTCGGAAGACTGCTGTACCAGTCACACTTTGTCAGTTTACTTTCTCGTTCTCTTACCCTCTCCCTCTCTCTCTCTCTCTCTCTCTCTCTTTCCCTCTCTGTGTTTCTTCTCGCTGCTGCTGCTGCCGCCGCCCCAGGCTGCCTGCCCTGCCTGCCCGCCCGCCCTTATTGTTTACAGAGAGGCTTTGCCGTCTTGTGAAAAGAGTTCACGTTGGCTTTTGATGATTTAAGGGAAACATTTTAGTCTCAATAAGGTAAGTTGCTTGCATAGAAGTTGAACTAACTTGTGTGGAGTCTGCCCGCATGTTGAGCTGGGATGGTTCCTGTTCTTTTGGTAATTAAGGATAACCGGCTGTTCTTTTAACATGTTTTTTTATATATTATATATATATATATATATAACGGACACTTTATTGTGTGTTTTAACTAATGGGTTCCTCTCAGATTTTTTTTTTTTTTTTTGGTTTATCATTAACTTCTACCTCGTGAGTGTGAGCTCCTTTTTTCCATCATATGATTCATTGACATGCTTGAATAGGAAATCTTCCCCCTCCTTTTCTTGTTTTAGATCTCCTATTGTAGATGTAAATCGGCCACCTCGTGGTTGTGTGGTGGGACACACAGAATAAGTAACGGTGTGTTAAAACAACATTATTTTACTTTGGTCACAAGAATGGACTGGTGTAGCTAAGTGCTGCGAATCGTGGACATTTCTGTTGAGAGGGAACACAACTCATTGCCTCAAGGTTGGGTGGTGCATGTCATGTGTCTACAGCTAAATTGCTTCACTCTGTTATGGAAATAACACAGCAGAGGCTTTGTGGACCCCTCTCACAGTTATGAGGAAGTTCCTGTCCTCTTGTGGAACTACTACTAGTATTGCTGATATAGCTGAACAACAATGACAACAGTAAAGTGCAGTTGATCAGTTTGTACTGGTTCGAATTCTGAAGTAACACTAGACTTTAATTGGTGTCATTATGTTAGAGTTCACTGATTACTAGATGCAGGAAATGGTACAGATGTGTCTGAGCACTGTGGTTCACTAACCATGGTTGTTCTTGTAAAATGGTCTTTGCCAGTTGATTGTGGTTCACTGAACTGGAATGGGAGGGGGCTTTATTTTTCACTTAGGTTACTGAAATATTATACACTCTTTCTTCTTCTTGTTCATGGTCATCATAAGACTATCTCCCTGTCTCACAGTCAGTTTTATTAGTCTGTATTCTGTAAAGAATCCCTTAAAAGTGAGTCACATGTTGCATGTTAATACAGTAGTTTGAACCTGAAAACTGGGAGATTTAGAAAAACTTGTATTTAAAAAAAAAAAAAAAAAAAAAAAAGGCAAACTTTCATCCTATTTATTTGTAGGATTTCAAAACAAAAAGTCTCCTGGTGCCCGGTCTCAGTGTCTACAACCCATTTATTTAAACTCAGAAAAGTGACTTTTGGGGCCAAACAACAAACTAAATTTGTTTTCTCATTTATACAAACCTTGAATGCATGACCAACATTATTAAGGGACAGTTAAGATTTCCTTTTAAAATTTCTACTGGAAACAAAAGTGAGGTGGTCAAACAATTACTACGCAGTTCATGGTCCCTGGGTTACAATAACCTCGGTGGTGGTCATCTGCTCAATATAACAGCCAGAACAAGACAGACTCACTCTACACAGTAGACATGATAGTAGTCTTGTCGAAATGTGAGGCGCCTGACCAAATGCCTCATCATTGGTTCAATAGCAACCACAGCGTTTTGTGTAAGGGTTTTCTGAAATGTTGTGTATCTGATCTGTTCTACCACACCATTATTTGCACTTGATAATGTGAGTTTTCACCCTAATGGTGGAAGAAGGTTAAGTCAGCGGTGCAACTGTTACAAATAAGACTGAAATACCTAACTGAAATCACCTGGAAGCTCAACAAGAAAGAACGAGCAGAGAGATACAGTAGAGTTGGGATGGTTTTATGTCAGTTAGCTTAAGAGCTGGTTTGATTTGCATTGAGAGATGATCTTGTGGAAAGATCCCCATGCCTAACTCTAGGTATGATGAAGGGGATGTGACGATGTGGGGCTATTTTAATTCCAAAGGCCAAGGGAACTTTATCAGGATGCATAGTATCCTGGATCCCTGAAATAACGGACCTTTAAAATTAAAAATCTGCCTGCCTCTATGGGAATTTAACATAGGGGCATAAAGATCAATTTCCAAAAAGATGTTGTTTTTTTATTCCTCTTTTTAATCAACTTTAGCAGGGGTGTGTAAACTTTCTCAAGCCACTGTATATGCTGTGCTGTAGACATGCCTTGTGGTTATAGAAAAAGCCTAATGGGAACAAGCTGCAGGCGGTATCTACAAACGGAAGAGGAATGCTGTTCAGAACACGTTTTAACTTGAGCACAATGAATCCGCAAAATATTATCCTAAGCATATCAAGGGCTATTATGTTTTCCTTTTTAACTGTGCAAAACAGGCTACATCCCCGCATGTGACTTTTCACAAGTAAGCACAGATTACATTTCCTGTTTGACATCCTGTGATAACAGACAGCGTTTTTAAAAAGTTGAAACTGAAGTTGGCGTCCTTAAACTTAGATCCAGCTCATTGTTGGCAAAATACATAGCTGTCTCTATGCTGTACTCCTTTAGTGGTGTTCACCTGAGCAGCTCTTCACCGTTGTTAGCTGCTCTTCATTCCTCAGCATGAAATCATGAGCTGCTAATTATATTGGTTTAAGGCGGGCTGTTCTTTAAGGCCTCGGGCAGCGAAAACTCGGAGCATTGTAGATTGTGTAACAATAGCGTGGTGAGAGGAGGCCGCGCCCTGTATGTCCTCCACACGCTTTACACTTGAAATGATAAGCCTTTGTGAACAAAAAATACGCAGGTCTGAAAACCATGGCAACATTCATGTGGACTTATTTGTAGATTGACTAATAGGTTCAGTTTGCAGTGGCAGTTCTCCAATAAATGTGGTTGCTACATAACAAGAAGCAGTACTTTTTTTGGTTTTAAGGATGTTGGATATAAATGTCAGGGTTCTGCGGATTGTGACTTTTAGTTAAATGATCTGGAACTTTCCCCTTTTTTTTTGCTTCCAGTTTTTTTTTATTTGAGGAGAGCAGTTTAGCTTTACTCCTACACACAAACTGCAGTAGAGTGCCACCTAACTGTGGGATGAGGGACGCCCTCCCAGTTCCCCGTAGTACCTCCTCTCTGATATCAGGCCATGTCTCACCAGTGGTTGGAGCAAAGCATCCTGGTATTTATTGTTGGGAGTGTGTTTTTAGTCAGAGATGAGCTGCTCTGTCCCGGTAATTGCATTTCAGTCCCACTGAATCAGGACATGTCTTAAAATGCTTCTCCTTGAAGGCATTTATTGGTCACAGGTGATCACCAGGAAGACCCAAGCAATGAATAAGACGTGATTTCTTTGTTTCAAAGTTTTTATGTAATCCATGCTTGAAGAAGAATACTGTTGGATTTTATTGTTTGATGTCTCTAGAAATGTTAATGTCTAGGAAAAGTGAACCACTTTTTAAGCCGTAAGGTTTCAAACAGATGGGGAAGGATAATGGTACTTTTGACTTACTGTTACGCATCCAAAAAGGCATCAGAGATGTACATCCTTTATTTGGACCTTTTAAAAATGAACAAAATTGTTTTCTTCTCAGTGTTTGAATTGCTGCCAAGGGAGTGGTGGAAGGATTGCTGCTTTGTTTTGGCTTTGACAAAAAGTAACAATGAGCCTATTGGGCTTTTTTTTGCAGATAATTGGGTCACAACAATTCAAGACGGCAAACATGCTTCAAGAGATTCAGGCGATGGGCTCACATGCCATGGATATCTACGACTACCTCTTGGCGGGAATTGGTAGGTGATTTACCTGAAGAAATACAGAAGATCACTCTTTATTTTTGTTGTCTAAGGTATTTTTTGTTTTGTTTTCAGATCCACGGCTGAAGGAATATCCACTGATGCAGAATCCCATTCCCATGTCCTCAATATTGCTGTGTTACCTATTCTTTGTAATGTACCTTGGACCTCGCATAATGGCCAATCGAAAGCCCTTCCAGCTAAAGGAAGCCATGATAGTCTACAACTTCACGCTAGTGGCACTGTCATTATTCATTGTCTATGAAGTAAGACACTGCTACTCTCCAACATTTTAAGACTTGTAATTAAGTTACTTTCTACTCCTTTTAAACATTTCATGTGTTGACATGGCTACATTTGTGTAGTTTTTGTGTAATTAATATCTGTAAGGATCACTTTTTTTGTTCTTTGTACCTATGACTACAAACCAAGTAAATAAGATGTTGTTTTTTTAGTTCCTGATGTCTGGTTGGGCCACAACATATACCTGGCGATGTGACGCAGTTGATACGTCTGACAGTCCTCAAGCACTTCGAGTAAGTCCCCTCTAACTACTTAGTCAGATACAATTCCTCATTTAATGTGAAGTCAAATGATTAATTTACCAAGTCTGTGTTCTCCTCACCAGATGGTCCGAGTGGCCTGGCTGTTCTGGTTCTCCAAGATTATTGAGCTCATTGACACAGTACGTTCAGTCTTTTAGTTAACCGCCTTGATGTGCAGTTTTGGTCACAACAGCCGGGCTTTAACTAATCGATAACCTCTTTCGATCAGATGTTCTTCATTTTGAGGAAAAAGCACGGCCAGGTCACCTTCCTGCACATCTTCCACCACTCCTTTATGCCTTGGACCTGGTGGTGGGGAGTTGCCTATGCTCCTGGTGAGTACACATAAACTATATCTGGATTTTTCAAACATTAATGGAGGAGCATCAGCAGGTTGTAGCGTTATTACGTCAACCTGCAAACCAAACTTGTTGACCTGTACAATCAGCAACACTGTCCTCCCATTTAGTTTCTGCTTGTCTTATTAAAGAAGCGGGTGCAGGCTACCTACAAAGTACTGAGATCTGTTTAGTCATACCAAAATGATTAACCAAGACTTTCTGACCTTGCAAGATAAACTAAGAATGTAGAGGCCATAGAGGTTTTACTCTGAGCCGGCCTAATCCTGTTTGTGGTTATTACCCTAGGTGGAATGGGATCTTTTCATGCCATGGTGAATTCCTCCGTCCACATTATCATGTATTTCTACTACGGCCTTGCTGCTGCTGGACCACGCTTCCAGAAGTTTTTGTGGTGGAAGAAATACATGACTGCCATTCAGCTGGTACAAACATCCTATTCTCCGAAGTTTTCTGTGTTGTTTATTAAATAATTCATTTTTCATTTTAATTGTGCTACTTGTAGGCTTCATCGATCAGCTTCAGGACAGCATGATGTAGCTTGAATGCATGTTCTGTTGGCATGTTTTTGAAATGCCAAGTTAATGTCTTTGCTCCAAAGGCACCAAGACAAATTCCCCAACATTTATTTATGGAAAGTGCTTGGCTGACTCCTGATTTCTTCCCAACAGACCCAGTTTGTCCTGGTTTCTCTCCACGCTACCCAGTATTACTTTATGGACAGTTGTGATTATCAGTTTCCAATGGTGCTCCACCTCATCTGGATGTATGGAACCTTCTTCTTTGTGCTCTTCTCCAACTTCTGGATCCAAGCTTACGTGAAGGGTAAGCGGTTGCCAAAACAAGACGTAAAGCAGTGTAAGAACGGCACAGCTGTCCACAACAATGGCAAACACCACGAGAACGGCATTAATTACAGAACCAGCAACGGAGCCGGCAACAGCTCTGCTCCCCACGAGAATGGCATCACTCACGTGAGCAAGATGAAGAAGGCCTAGGACCCCTGGAAGGAAACACCCAAGAAGTATGACCCAGTGAACCTGTTCAAACGGATTCCAAAGATAGTTTTGGCTGTGTTTCTTTTCCTGTTTTTGGGTTCATGTGCAACACATGGGGAGATGATGTGGTCAATGATTTCCACAGCTAGGGTCCCCCATTTGGTTGGTTTGTTTTTTGGAGTTGGTAAACCCTTTATGGAACAAAATGTATGAAGAGAAGATGTTTTCACTTAAATGTTATCTTCACTGATTTTGCAGCAACCTGTAGTTCAGTATCACACGGGTGGCCTTACACCCCACTTGCCTTCACTACTTATCTGACCCCTACATCATCCTGAGCACCCCGTGGATAGATGACTGTACAGTTTTATCAAACTTGAAAGTACTTTTTGTAAATAATTTTACAGAAAAAAAAACAACTAATTGTATTAGTATGCTTTAGACTTTCTAAATTTTGTTATTGTGTATTTAAAATTAAATGCCAATAAATTCAATTTAAAATTCTCTAATACATATTGTGTGTCAGTATTTCCACTTGCAGAGTAGGCGCTAACTTTATGCGTAACTTGTTGAAAAGGCTTTCAGATTATAGTTGTCGGGCCTTCGGGGGAAAACTCGGACATTGTGCTGCGTTGCAACAAAGAAGAAAAGCATTTGCGTTGCCTGCTTGAGCCTCTTGTCTTGGCCATCCCAAGTATGTGGAGCAAGTAGGAGGTAAACAAGAGCCCCATTCTGCTTTGTTTAAATTCTTCATTCATTGTAAAAGGCAGAGAGAAAGCATCCTGTAGACCGGATCTACGCCCACCTAACCCAACCATCAGCTGGTTCATCGCGGTCAGAAATACGGTCATATTAGCGCTCAGAGAAAACGTTTTTACATCCATTCAGCCTGCAAATGGATGCAGTCAATAAACCACTGATCCAGTACACACAACAGTGGTAAATTGCTTTGTTTTTCTTTATTGCAAAATACCATGTCACACCTGTAAACTAACCCTCCTTTAAAGTTGCTATATGAAACTTATCTTGAGGGCAAGAAATGATTGCATTCATTATATCTATTATATATTGAAAGGTGTTTCTTACATTCTAACCCCCCTAATGTTTGTAAATGGGCTGGGCAAAACATCAAAAACTAAAACAGTTTAATGTATACCTCTTTGATAGTGCCAATCAAAACTCAACATTATCTTTACAATCAAGCTGTTGTGTTTAATTTAATTTTTACAGGTGTACCTAATAAAGTCACTGAGTGGATATTTTGTGTGTAAAATCTGAAATGTAGTTTATTTTGTGATAGATATTGGAATTCTATAGTGTTTGGAACCAAACGGTACAATAAATCCTTCTAAAAAGTAAATGTGTTAAGTAAAGGGTTCCTGGATGAACGGGCAGTACCTCGGTTGTTGTTGTTGCAAGTTTAATTCCAGGCTGGACATTACATTTCAATAGCAATCCATTAAAATACATCCAGTAAGAAAACATTATTTAGGCATTCGTTCAGTGTGCATCAAATTGCTACATATATACTACATACTGTTCATCAAGTCATTCTCTTTTTCTCTTTGCATTAAGGTCATGGGGCTGAATCCATCTCCCACTTTTAAAGGTGTTCTCCATACGGGAATTTGTATTGAACATTGTGACGTAAATGATATCAAGCTATGAAGTTGCTGTGGATGTACAGTGATCTGATGGTCCATCCTAGGTTTCATGCATACCCAGATTGTCTGCTGCAGGGCAGGGTGAGATCCCAAAACTACTAAGAGTCAGACCACTTCTCTCTACTCGTGAGTGGATGAGATGGATGCAGACCTTGGATGTGGCCTGGTTCGCCCTTTGAATGCTTTTATTGCCCTAAAAATGATAGCAGCACTGATGAAAAGTGCCAAAGACCGAGTTGTAGTCCGGGTTAAAAAGATGAAGTGTGTGTGTGTGTGTGTGTGTGCGCGCGTGCGCGCCCGCTCTCTCTCTATGTGATGTTCTCCAGGATGTAAAAGATAAGCTCCATCACCATAGGCTTGTCTCCTCTCTTGCGCCCCCTGCTGTTGATGACGGGGATCAGCACGCTATCCAGGGCGTTGAGGTACTGAGCTGGGAGGGGCTGCCCATTGCTCCCAGCCACAAATCCCACCTGCAATTACAAAACAGGAGCTTATGTTATAAACTTTACACTTATATATTGTATATACATTTTTCAAAAGATTTTTTGGGGCATTTTCGGCCTTTATTTTATACAGGACAGCTGAAGACATGAAATGGGAGAGAGAGGGGGAATGACATGCAGCAAATGGCAGGTCGGAGTCGAACCCGGGCTCGCTGCGTTGAGGATTAAACCTCTATACATGGACGCCCGCTCTACCAACTGATGTATCTATGCGGCCGTAAGTCATATTTTACATGGTAAATTAATTTGCTGTTGGCCATGTGAGAGAGCATCTAAAACTTTAAGGAATTCATCTTCAAATTTTTAGAGTTATACACATTCTGTAGCAAGGAAATAAATATCTCTGCTAAATAAAGAGTTGATAGATGAGTACTGGTAGAAAAATAAACTTCAGAAATCTCTTTCCCCTTACACAAAGAAATTTGGCAATTACACGCCATAAAAAGGTGAATAAATAAAATGTGTTTCCTGTGGGTGTTTTTATGGGAATGTGGACCTTTCAGATCATTTAGAGGAGTGCTTATTGTTTGCATGTTCCATGTTTTATTGTAAGTGTATCATGCAGACTCGCACTGGTCTGGTCTTGGTCTTGACTCAGTTTCACCTTCCTTGGTCTCAGACTCGATACACACTGGTCTTGGTCATGACTTGGTCACTAAAATTAGCTCAGTGATACTAAATACCAAAACATCCTTTCTGACCTCTTGAGAGTGAAAAGCGACACGCAGCCCCAGCTTGGCCATCCCGTCCTCTTTCAGCAGCTTGAGGTGTGGACACAGTGCCAAGCAAAAAGCCCGGGCGATCCGCTCCGTTAACCGGTCGTGTTCAGCAGAGTCACTCGCTCCTCCTTTGGGATGATCCCACCTCTGCAGGAAGAACACCTGCACAACACATACACAGAGATGTGATGGGAGGAGAAGACAGTTTCAGACGGACTAATGTTGATGTTTGAAGCAGATCATCAAATGTACTTCTGTCCAGCGGATAATCTTCCCATTTTCTTTGTATTCTGACTTCTGAAACATCTTCGTACTGCTGATGGACTCCATGGATTTCCCATCAATGGGGCTAATAACTCTGGAGGATACAAACACACATCATGGGTGCCAGTCATTTACAACGTATAGTAGATCAGTAATTGAAATGCATATGTCATTATTATATTGTTGTCTTTGATCTCCAGAGCTTCATTCTGCCACATGAACATCAAACAGGGACACACTCACCCCTTATTCACAGCGCATTTCTCCTCCACCCACTGTACACAAACAAGTTCCTGGCTATCTGATTGGTCAAGTCGTCCACAGGTGACAGTGTAGTCTTTCATCTCCCGTAGCGACCTGCGGAGCTCCGCCATGGTTTCCACGGTGATCTGCACCATCAGCCCATCTGGGGAGAGGGGACAGCGGTACAGGAAAAACACGCACACGAACAGACACACACATTCACGTGCATCAACATGTACACACGCCTAGACAAACAGTCTGTTAAAATGTACACAGACACACACGTACAAAGATCAAGACATTCTGAATCAACCAGTTTTAAAGCAGGGGCGTTAACATGCACTACTGAGTAAACAAATTATGACAACAATGAATTTCCTGCATGGTAGGAAATAGTCAAGGTGAACCTTGAGCGGACATCCTACCTTCTACGATGCTGGATTTAGCAAGGTATCCTGCAGATGCTTTGAGTGCACTGCTGAATATAAAAAAGCATGATCCAGTGACTGCAATAAAAGAAAGAAAGCATAATTAAAGACACACTCTGTGGCTTCAATTCTGTGACAATCAGTTTTTATAGTGATAAGAAAAAATGACCATGTAGTGCCATCTACTGTTATAAAAAGGAAGTGAACTTCTTTGGTTCTGTGGGCCACCTGAGCCCTTTGTTTCTCTTTGGGCAGTTTTAAAGTTGAACACTGTTGAATAATGTCATCTATATTCTTTATCTGCTACTTCCAATACAATTAAATCCATTTTTGCTGCACATTTAATTGTAATGGCGGAGTTAATGTAAATATACAGTATGTTCACCCTTTATAGTCCCCCCTTGAGGCAATTCACATTTCTGATTGCAATGAATGTCCCTTACTACTACACACTCGTGTTACATTAAGTCCAGACTCTGACATCTTGATGTCGCTCACAGTGTGCTGTCATGGCCCACCTTTGCGTGGCTGATTGTGGATGCTGATGGCTTGGGTCTGGTACTGGCCATCGTCTCCTTGCACACAGATGAGGTGGGAGTCTGCGGTCTCATTGAAGCACGCCCCAATGGCAAGCACATGCTCATTGGATTTATTCAAAGCCTTCATTAGCTAACGAGAGGGAAGAATCACCGTTGATAAAAAGCATAAACATCATTATAAACTCTGTGATGCATTTTAAAGCTTAGTCTTACCTCATTATACCCAGTGGTTGGTATCTTTATGCAGGTCCTCTGAGCTTCTAGATCCACAGTGAGCCCTGGCACCATCGGTAGGCTGTAACGGTAATTCCTAAAGTCCTGGAACACGATGGGAGGAACAGGTCAACATCAGTTATGGGAAGTTTGGTCAAAGTGAATAACACCAAAATTCACTATTAAGGGTGGGAAATGTGTTCGTTATTTTTACCAACACCAAACAGACGTGGTTACAAAATGTCATACTCACAACTAACAGTCTCATTATGGTGTGGCCAATTTCCCCAAACAAGGGCTTCCTTAAGCGCACACTGTACAGAGGACACGGGTAAACTGGAACATAAAAAGAAAGTGGGTAACTGAAGAGGAAACCTCTAGCATTGTCGAAGCGGTATTTAATACCAGGACCTGGCTTACATCTGTACTCGGCCCCCAATCGCAGCATGAGACGCAAAGGAAAGGCTTTGGCCCAGGTCACCTCTGCTCTGTGGACCAGCAGGCCAAAGAGGTAGGGCTGGTTTGGCAGAGGTAGACCTTGAAGGGACTGGAGAGTGGAGCGTATGTACAGGAAGCCCGCATGCTCCTCGCTGCCTAGGAAACTACTGCCAAACAAGGACAGCGACAGGTGTTTCACAACCTTCCCTGCACACAGGGAAAAGGGGAGTCAGTGCATGTCAGTGCATGGTAGGCAGTTGGAGGTGGGGTGGATTAGAGTCTAAACATTCCAAACAACACATATCGACTTTACTATACTATCTGTGTGTGTGTGTGTGTCTCTGACCTGTGAGGGTGTCCCTGTACAGCTGGATGAAGTGGCTGAAAATGTCTTTGGGGAAGCTTTTTTCTTCAGGAAGGCACTGCAGCAGCACCACCACCTCCACCTGGCCCACAGCGTGCATTCCCTTTGTCGTCACACACCAGCACTTCCTGTTGACATCTGTCACACACGGCACAACATCAGGAGCCTTAAAGCAATGCTGAAATACAGCTCGTCATCCTTTTTGTAATCATTAACAATAGTAATTATTTATGTATAGTATTACAGCAGCACTATACTATGATTGTGTATAATAAGTTGCCATTGTATTGATTTCTATGCACTTTAACATGCATAATGAAAAGAAAAATGATGCGTACAGTTGACCAGCTTGACCATAGCAAGTAGGTTGGCATTGAGGACAAACACCAGGGGCTTGGGTCTGCCACTCTCCAACTCCTGAATCAGCAGCATCTCAGAAGGCTGCTCCTCCACAGTGTAATCTGATGGAGGAGAACACAAAATAACACTGCTGTTAGACTGTAGTATCTTCTACCACTGCACAGAAAAGTTTTTTTATGACATTGTACTGTCATCCATTGTAAGCTAAAGAAATAGCTGACTTCATGACTTCACAATACACGTTTAAAAAGGAACCCATAGCTGTGTAAGGATTAACAACCAATGTCTAACCCGGGCCCTACTAAAAATGCAAGGACAGGCAGCTTTTAGTAATGTTATTATTTTAAATTGCCCCTGTTTAACCAGGCGAGGTAAGGTCCACATTATCAATTACAGTAACAACACTATAGGGAGCAGTCGGGACTTTTAAGTGTGAATAATGAAAACATAACTACACCAATTGCTACTTCATCTTTTGTTCAGAACAGACAAGCTTAAAATGGTTTATTTAAGAATATCCAGCGTTTCTCTTTAATTGCTAGTGTCACTTTATTTTGCCGTTTCAGTTGGCTCTGCCTTTTGTCATCACTACATTGTCAACTGCTCAACATCAGAGACCAAACTTTAACCTCTTTTGCTGTCTGATTTGTAAACAGCCTTCTTTGTGTGCCTCTCCTCTTATCTTTGCACCATGCAAGACATGAGGACACCAAGCACATTTCAAGGAAAGGAAAATACCAACTTGTGCGCTATTAAGTAAAAAAGGATTATGCCTCCCACCCTTTAATTGGATGGAAGCTGTCTTACCTCCTTTGACTCCTGTGGAGGTGAGGATGGGTGGCAGGCCATCCAGGGGGATAAGGTTGGCCGAGCTGCTCACTAAAGCCGTGGTGCCCCAGCCATAAGGACCACAGGCCTCCTGGGGGAAGAGGTTGGGCAGAGGAGTAAGCCCACTTCTTTTGTCAAATCTTAGTATAGAACAAATATTTTCTGTTGTATTTTTGATGATCCTACATTGATATTTGTCCCATGTGGGCGCAAGGCTCTCCTGATCTGTGGTGAACCCACAGGACTGCTAACCTGCCCGTTCAGCGCCCGTCTAATCAGCGGTGAGAACCCTCTGACAGGTGTGGTCGGAGCAGACTCTGACTGCTTATTGGGGAGCATGTCCTCTGCAAACCACACCCTCCTTTTTCCCCTCGGGGGCGTCCCTGAAGAGAGGATGTAGGAATTACTTCTGCAAATTTTCATTGAAGAAAACTGTAAACTTACCAAAAAACAAGTATGTCTGTGCTCACTTTTGAGGAGGGTTGAATGACAGGAAACACAAACTCGGCCCTCCTTGCCATCCAGATGTGTGAGTCTGAACTTCAGATTGGAGCAGAGTGCACAAAAAACCTGACAATACACACATGCACATGCACACACCACACAAGGACAGACACACATCCAACATGTCAACAAGTCACTCGAGAACGTCTAATCCAATTTAATCTGAAAATGCCGCACAACCTTTTTCCTCACCTTTCCACAAGCACGGCAGTGATGCCTCCTCTTGGTAAATGTAAACTTGACCCCACACTTCATGCAGACCTGTGCATGAGCATCAGGAACCCACACTGGAGCTACCTCTCCGAGGACAGTGCCTCGATCCTTTGATAGAATCCCAACAGGGCTCAGCTGGGATTCATTGTCGGGACCCAGAGGCGAAGCTGCACAGTCACCCATCGCTCCCTCCCCACTGGCTGCCTGGGCCTTGCTTTTCATTTCGTCTCCTCCATCAGATCTGACCATCTTTAACTGGTCATGTGTCTCCTCATCTGTCGCCTCTGAGCTGCAGGACTGCTCTTGCTGCTCCAGCCGGCTCTCCTCCAGTTCCTTCTCCTCAACCACAGAGTCCTCCTTTGATAGGAGAGCATGGGGCGGCTTCTTCTTCTCCTCTGGCACCTCTTCGTCGTCCTCCTCTGGCCACGCAGCCTCGGCAGGGCTCAGCACCAAGGGGCTGGAAGACTCCCCGAAACAACTCTCACCCCATGTGGAGATGGCGGTCACAGTGCAGCTGCCTTCCTCCAGCTGGGAGGGGGAAGTAGTTTTGGCAGGATGTTCAGATGGTTTCTGCTCACATGGCCCGAAGCTGCTTCTGACTGATGCGTCTGAAGAGGTCTTAGATGGAGATTCTGGCCTGATTTGGCCGCAACCCAATCCTGGTTTGGACACATCCCCATCTTTGAGCACCAGCAGGCAGGGTCTGTTCAGCCAGTGGTGCTTGGTGTCCTGAAGAGACGGATTGTCTCCTTCATCTGTTTCGAGCGGGAACAAGGTGATAACATCATCCCTCAATGTCTCTATCACTCTTTCTATCAAACACACACACACACCATGCATGTATGCACATTAGTAATGACTCATTAGGTGGAAATGTTCAAATGTTCCAATGTTCTAAGTGGCCATTTAAAAGCATGTGATAATGATCTGTTTCATCACCTCGAACACACCTCATTGCTGTCCATCATCACCGACGGCAGCATTAGCACTCAGTTGCCCCTGAGAGCTGTGTTTGAGCTCAGACCACATGGTTGAAAAAAGAGGATGAGGTTTCTTGAGGACTAAATATTCATGTAAAACCAATCATACTTGTGTAAGCAATTGGTGATTGGCTACCACGTAGCTGCTGGCTCCCCAGAGGACCAACAGTTCAATAGTGGCGCTGTGTTTGATTGGCTTTCTAGCCTATAGCATCTGTTACCATGAGGATTTACAGATGCTCTTTCTGTTGGCTTGCAGGTGTTCACACTAAAACCTTGACTGGTTCTGTGTATTGGTCCATCTGTCATGTGCCTTTGGTGGTAAAGACAAATGAGCAAATTCTTATGGTAATAAATGGTTTGCACATTCCAGTTTAGTTTCCCACTGATCATCACCTTCTCATATTCAACTGAGCTGACTGTACAGTACAGAACTGTTTCATTGTGGACATATTGCCTAATGAGCAATATTTGATTATGAACGACTGCATTCATAATCTCAATGTGAGATTCTACATAAAGGCAATAGCCTTCCTTCTGGGATTAAAGCCAATTACTGTTTTAGCACCCTTCTCTCATATGAGAGTTACGTAATAGCCATTACTGTTTAGTAGGCCTACCAGCACTAACGAGAGGTAATGTGTTAATAGCTGGTGTTTCATTGAGCATGAATCACACCCAGTGATTCATGAAGAGTTATCATGACTCAGGCAGGACATTTGGCACTAGAAATCATACACTAGCCTGCATCCGGGTATTATTGGCTCCTCTGATTTATATTTGATGTTAAAGACCTCTTCTAATTTTCCAGGCTATCCTGCATTGCAGCTCCTTCACTTAAAAAAATACATTAAAAAAGGCGGGCCGTGTCGCTCCTGCTGCGGGCTCCCGAGTGTAGATTCCCCGACCCGGCGGAGGGCGACACCGATCCGGCTGACTGGAGCTGACTGAGCGATCGCCTGAACGGGACAGTGACGCATTCAGCACACGTGCTAATGTTTAATCCGCTCGCAGGCACCGGAGCCGGCGGCAATGCGACACTCACCCCCCGCACCCCGTTACATCAGACCGAGCAGGACACTTCACTGAGGTGATGTTCGCTGGGCAGTGTGCGGACGGCGCGTGTATGAACGCAGCTTCACACGAGAATGTGCGCAACACACACAGATGATGCGGACTATGCGCGCGGCCAAATGCTGTATCAGCGATTCTCTGTGACAAACAGACGCGCAGTATCATCCCCCTGTAACGCACAAGCAATGGACGGGATGTAAAGCATCTCGAACCCCGTTACAGTCAACACAAATCTTACCCTCAGTTATCGCTCCCAAAAGGCTTTCATTCTCGTCATCCCGCGCGGAGAAGAACTTGAGCATTTTATCCTGTTAACATGTGAGAGCCGATATGAACACGGACTCGAGCAGCAGTGTTCACAAGAGGAGGATGGGATGATTTCGCCTCTCTACCCTCCTCTCTGTAATCTCCCTCCTCCCCTGTGCCTCTCTGCAGCTCTTTGAAGAAACTCAAGAGGTGTGCAGAAATGTCCCTCCCCAGTTTGCTTTCTACACAGCCCGCAGGACCGCATCCAGGCCAAGACAGCATCTGTGATGCCAGATATTATTAACAGTGGCTGCATGCACATCCTGTCATTCTGTAGGGTTTTCTCGAATTTAATGGATCATTTCCATGCAAAACTGCATAGTAAAATCTTCATTTTGGATGACAACCATCGATATTAACACAACCTTGTCAATGACCACAGCACCATCTAAAAAATGTTAATCACCTTTATTTTGTTTCATAAACAAAAAAGTCTTAAGACTAGCTTTAATGACCACAGTAATCCTGACCATGACTGACAATGTGGTGAAGGGCTTTAACCAATTTTCCAGTAGGGAGTATTTTTTATTTATTTATTCAAGTGCACAAGCCAGTCTGACTCGGACATCCGTGGGTCATTGTAAAATAGAAAAGTCTCTGGTTTGTGGGGATAGTGTCTGATATGTCTGGATGACTAGACTTAAAAACACAGGAGAAGGTTTCTCGCTTCATTGCAGTCCAGCCCGTGTGCACGTGGGCTTCATGTGCGTCAGTTTGCCTCGTTCTTTGACGCTTCATCAAAGTTCTCCACCAGATCTGCAAAACAACACCACAATGTGAAGTGTTACACTCAAATAAAACTACTCTGCATTATAGATGTTTTACCCTATTTTCCAAATGATATCAAATGCACTCAGCTGAATATTTAAAAAGGATTGCGGTAAACAATATTCCAATTTTACAGTGTATCTTTCCTAATCAGTCTAAATAATAGACTTTGCATTAGGGCTGCACGATTATGGCCAAAATGATAATCACGATTATTTTGATCAAAATTTTGATCACGATTATTTGTTGATTTTAACCAAAACAAATTTTATTGTCACATAGGCTATTTATAACTGCGAGAGGGAGTGTGATGGACGCTACTCACAGAGAGACGGCTGACTCATTATGAACGGGTCCAGCACGGTCAAAGGGCGGATAAACACGGCGTCTGTATCTTAACTGCGCTGCTTTTTTATTAACTATGACATTCTGGCCATGGGTCAATCTCTGGCCCAGGTCCTGGTCCAGGTCCAGGAGCTCCGTCTCACACTGATACTCTACCAACGAAGTTAGTTTGCATCAATAATTTCTCCTGGTTCTTCGCCGTGGCGGCCGCAATAGGGGAGTTACCATGGAAACACTCGTACTTATCCAGGTTTGCCCTCATACTTAAAAATATACAGCTGTGTTAGTACCCAATTAAAACTGTAGACAATATCAGAAGTGTTGGGCCGGGGCCGCTGTGTGGGGGGCGCGGAGAGTAAGAGGGGAGAGCGTAGAAAGATCCCACACAGGCACGGCTTTACAGACGAATGGGTCATGTAACGCAAAATCAACCCATATCCATATAAAAAAGTACTGCAGCGGATGAAGGACATTAGCACCGGTGCGTCCTAGAGGAGCTAACAGCTAACAGACGCTACTAGCACCGATAGCACTGCTAACGCTGTTGTCTGAAAAACAATACACGGGACAAAGTGTTGCGTTTACTGGTAAAAGGTAACCTTAAGACCAACGTATTACCGCTGCTATCTGTTGAGTTTTTTCCCCCGCTACTCTGTCCCTCTGGGACTGTCTACATCTTGAAGCTAAAAACCCCGGGGTTCATTTAAACTACTCTGACGGCTCATGAGCAGACGGTAGTAGCGGGAGATTGCTTTGCAAAAACCCGGAGCATTCAATGAAATGACGCTTTAAAAAAAAAAAAAAAAAAAAAAAATCGCTCGATCACCAAATTTGATCGTGGGAAGTCAAATCGGGATCGCGTTAAATTCGATTAATTGTGCAGCCCTACTTTGCATTATGAAAAATTAGTTTCAATACAAGTAGACACAACCTGACTTTTATACATCTAAATGGTGCATACCTGGAACATCATCGTCCTCTTCCTCAATGTCCTCTGCCTTTGGAGCCTTGCTGTCGAGAGCTGACATGAAATGTACAGATAAAAAACAACATATTATAGCTAATAGCTTTGGTTATTGAATGATTGTCAGCAAATATTCTGAAAGAATCAGTCTGGAGATATTTTATATTTTTCTTATTGTCAAGAAAACGTAAAAAGAGCCAAACAAAATGCATTCCTCCCACTAACAAACATTTTCTGTGAGACCAAAGCCTGATGTATCAGTTCCCTCTGTGCCCTAGACCTCCGTTGTTAGAGCCACACCTTTACACTGGGTGACATGTTGCCTCATTATCATGAACATGGGACCTGTAGTTATTTTTTTTTTTTTAGTCCTGATGCTGTAAATAGTCATTGGAACACTGTTATCCACTGCTGAAAATAGTCCAACAAATACACTACTTACTCCTGTTTGAATCAACTTTGCTAAAAAACTAGTGCCCTGTGGATATTGTTTTGCCCTTAAAAAGAAGAAACTATGTAATTGTGACCTGTTGTTTTAACATTTACTTTATATCTTCAGAAGGAATGAATGTGCTTGTGGCTATAATAAAAGCTTTAATAATGGAAAACGGGAGAAACTTTAGGTAGAGCAAAACAGCAACAGAGGAGGGATTTGAATGTTATCTGATCCAACGGGCAGCACATTAGCTAATGGTTGGCCCCTGGCTGGTTACTACACGTGTCAGTCAGTCCTTAGCCTGTCCACAAAGCTACACCTGCACCTACAGTGGCTTGAATACATTTCCACACCCATGCTAATGTTGATTCAAAAGAGGAAGAAAAAACATCTTTTGGAAATTGATCTTAATGCCTTAATATAAAAAAAAAGAATGAAAATCCAACCTTTTAAGGACACCAATTTTCTTTGAGAATGAAAAATGTATTGTAAATAAATAAATGTTCTTCCTTAAAATACACGGGGCATAAGTATACACACCCCTATGTTAAATTCCCATAGAGGCAGGAACATTTTTATTTTGAAAGGCCAGTTATTTCATGGATCCAGGATACTATGCATCCTGACAAGGTTCCGTTGGCCTTTGGAATTAAAATAACCCCACATCATCACATATTCTTCACCATACATAGAGACTGGCATGGGGAACTTTCCATAAGATCATCTCTCAATGCAAATCAAACCAGCTATTACGCTAACTGAAATAACGCCATGACAAACACAATCTCAATTAATTCCAAAGGTCAAAAACTTTATCAGGAGATATAGCATCCTGGATCCATGACATATCTGGCCGTTAAGAATAAAAATGTTCCTGCCTCTATGGGAATTTAACATAGGGGGGTGTATACTTATGCCTCCTGTGTTTTAAGGAAGAACATATATTTTTACTTACATTTTTATATTATAATAACAGTACATTATTCATTCACAAAGAAAATTGGTGCCCTTAAAAAGGTTGGATTTTCCAAACTTTTTTGAACTAAGGCATTAAGATCAAAGAAGAAGAAGTCGTTCCAGGAGGAAGTGGGATAGCGAGCGCATCCAGTCAATTTAACAAAAGACACCCCCCAAAATCATACATGTCTCCTCTACAAACACCATGGACGACAAGAGATTAATTTCGCAGGAGGGAAAACATAATAGACATCACAAATCCTTTTTATAAGGAAAACGCCAGAAAAGAGAAGGCACGGAATTTAATTTCCGGGGTGTTTAGATTGGAAGGTAGATAATAGCTAATAAACACATAATTGTTCTTTCAAGTACTTGTAGAGAAGACAATAAAATCTGCAATACGCTCTGCTTCTGAGACGCTCCCGGTGTGCTATGGTGTGCAGCACAGACGTGCCCATTGAGAAGAAGTCGGGGTAAGAGGTCCTGGCACACCCACCTTGCCGAGGGAACTGTTCTGCCAGTTTGCGCAGGCTGCTGAGGCTGTCTGCTCCCAGCTGACTGAGGATGCCGGGAAGCATCTCTGTCAGCTGCTTGGTCTCAGCGTGGCCCGTGATGGCGAAGGTGTTGGCGGACAGAGAGGCCTGAACTTTGGGGTTGTTGAAGTGGATCACAGTCCCGTCATCCTTGATCATGTTCACCTGAGAAGGGAAGACCACGCAGTTTTTACAGTGGCTAAACGCTCCGGTGTCGTCATGATCTGAGCAGTTACTCTATGCTGAATAAATTCAGTAAACCTGAAAGCGGTCTGGTCTACACTGCCAAGTAAGAGCGCATCACATTAAAGTAAAAAGGTAAGATCCATACCAATTTACCTCCTCAATCCCTGCGATATTGTTGACAGCCAACTTCTTAAGTGAACTCTGAAGCTTTTTGTCATCAGCTGTTGCAGTTCTGTGTACCACCTTCTTCTTCCTGCGCGCAGATCCCTTAAACCAAAAGAGGACATAAGAGTTTTACATTACAGCCACTGTGACTCACAAGAGTGACAGCATTAGGACAAAAAGAAAAGGCCATAGAGGAATCATAGCCTTTGTTGTTGTTGTTGTGTTTTATTGTATTTCCTACTAGGCTCTCAATTAATACACTTACGAATCAACAAGAATAAACAATGTGATTCTGTTCAAAATCTGTTGCAGTCTATAGCCGGAGAGATGGTTTAGGATAATATTGAATATATGTAGATATTGGAGTTAAAAAAAAACTCTTGACAATCATAAATCTGCAGTTTTTACTAAAATGTATAATCACAATATACATCAAGTTAATGAAGATCCCTTGAATGTGTTTCAATGGTCTCTGGTGGACAAACTATTTGATGATATCACTGTTTCTAAACTAGCTTAAATGTATCTTTGGCACTTTGTAACAACTTCTTCTTTCTTCTTCTTCTTTTCTCGATGTCTTTGGTTTTAACAGTGCTCTTAGTCCAATATTCTCAGACTGCTGCCCATTTGTTAAAAGTCTTGGTGTTTTTATTGACACTTCTTTTAAACTTGATAAACCAATTAGCTCAGTGGTAAAAACAAGCTTCTTTCAGCTCAGACTTCTTGGGAAGGTCAAGCCTGACCTGCCCCATAGCCAGCTGGAAACAGTTGTGCATGCCCTGGACTACTGGAACTCATTCTACTGTGGCCTTGATCAGTCTTCAGTTCGCCGATAACAGTTAGTCCAGAATGCAGCTGCACGCCTGCTGACAGGAAAAAGGCGCCGTGACCACATCACCCCACTGTACTGTCGTCTCTCCACTGGCTGCCCGTCATTTTTAGAATTCCTTTTCAGATCTTATTGTTTGTTTTTAAATCTCTTAATGGGCTGGCACCATCATATTTATCGGATATGCTGATTTGGCCCACTCCAGTCAGAGCACTTAGGTCCGCTGACCAGTTGCTTTTAGACTGCCCCAGATCCAGACTGACACCCAGAGGAGACAGAGCTTTTTCAGTAGCAGGTCCTAAGCTCGGGAACTCTCTTCCTCTCATTATTATAGCAGCTTTTAAAAACTCATCTTTTTGCACTGGCTTTTAAAATAAGCTGAGCTGTGACATTTTATTGTTATTGATTTGAGTATTTGAGATCTGCTTTTTATTGTTTTGGCATATTCTGTTTTAGAAGGGTTTTTCCGGTTATTTATTACGCTTTTATTTTATGTTGTTATCTATATTTGTACAGCACTTTGGGGCAGTAGTGACTGTTTGTAAATGTGGTATATGAATCAACTTTGACCTTGACCTTCAGGCATATGCGCTGATAGCAATACATCGGCAACAAGCTAATATCGGCTGATATTATTTGATTTGACATCTCTCGTTTAGGTCACACACATTTTTTCTAAATCTCACTTTTTTGTGTTACACTACATTGAAATGACTCAATGTAATACTATTTTTTAATAAATAAGAGTTGTAATCATCTGAAGGGGGGGTGTAAGGACCATACTGAGACACTTAAAAATGTATCATAATGTGACCATAACATAAGGGATTTATCCACATAATTTATTATCGATTCATCTCCAATTTATTTGAATAAATGTCAGGGTTAACAGTAAAAACAAGGCCATAACTATTTCCCACAGCTCAATATGTCAACTTCAAAATTTCTTCTTTTGTCCAAACATCAGTCCAACCCAAATAGATTCATTTAGAAGAGAAGAAACCAAGAAAACATCCGTTAATTGACTAGTAGTGGCTTCACTCTAAATAATTGGAAAGACACAACTATCAAGACTCAAATATTTAAAATTTAAATAGTATAATTTTAATACATTTGCATTTCTAAAAAAGATTTTAGCTCTTGAGCACATTCTCGGACCCTCTGTATTTAGTTTATCACATTGAAAATGTATTATGACACCATCCTAACATACCAAATACAACAATGAATTTTAGTAAATGCTATAAGCACACTCTAAAACTTGCAAATAAAAAGTAAAAAGTAAAATTACAAACATCACTTTTTATGATAAGATGTATTGTAGGTTTTGGAATAGCACGCATACAGAGACACGCGCGCACACACACAACACAACAGACACACAACAGACACACACAGGCACACACTTACCTTTCCTCCTATCCGGACTGAGCTTGAAGTTTTGCTAGTTTTTCTTGATTCATGTTGTCACCTAAAAAATGAGAAAATTGAGGAGAGTGTTGAAAACGGTATGTGTGTGCAGCTAAACAGTTAGCATGTTGCTGCTTTCCCTGTCGACTGTGAGCTGCAACGTTAGGTACTGCAACAACAAAATGAGCTGAGAGAGAGTCTCCAGTTTCTACATAACACAGTGAAATTCAGAACCAGAAAAAAAAACGTTTTACCAACAACAACAACAACAACAACAACAACTCAACAAACCAAGACGTTAAAGAGACATAACACTGTACCACGCTAATGCAAGAACAAGCCCGACTTTTCAGGTTGCTGTGTGTGTCTGTGTCTGTGTGTTGTTAGCAGCTGCAGAGATGAAAACACAACACAAGGCCTACATGACTGAACACAACGTGTCACGGCTCGGCTCGGTCCGACAGCTCTGCTCCGACCACACACCAGCGACCACACACTCCACACGCACCGCACATTACACACAAATGAACATGTATCATCACAAACCTGGTCAGATATCCACACAGACATGCGGCAGTGAAAGATGGAGGATATCGGGCAGAGATTACGTCACACACCATACGGATTTTTTTTCTTCTGCGTTTCCGAGAAGCTGGATGATCAGAGCGTCGGGCTGCCACCTACAGGACACTTTATGAATTACACCAACAAACGGCGCAGCCCTCACTGTAGGTGTCAGTAAAAACCATATTATTACACATTCTGAATGTAAAGATGGAAGTGTATGTAATATTGTTAATCTTGTTATTTTATTAGGGAAGTTTCATATTCATTAATCAAATTTTTCAAACTCAAGACCATGTTTTAAACTATTCCAAATTGAAATTGGCATATGTTTTGAATCTCTTAAGTTAGTGACAAATACAAAAGCTATAGCTAACTGTATCTGATGTTAACCCCAGTCTATTTAATTAAGAACATCTGTTGTCAATGTCATTAACAAGGTTTGTAAATCTGTCCAATTCTTATTTATTTATTTGTTTTTTATTATTTTTATTTTTTTCACTTCATGGATCCGTTTATATTGTAATTAATACTTCTGTTACCTGGTCTCATATTATATATGTCGCAATCTCTTTCTTTACAATTTTATGTTTTGAGCTGTGATGACTGAATGTTTGTAAATTTAAATCTTTTCTTTCTTTTCTTTAAATAATGTGTCTGTAAAACATCATAATAACAGTTTGCCTCTTTACAAAGAATAAAAACAGTTGTAATGTTAAAAAAGATGTGTGAGAAAGAAATGTGGAAATGATCAACAGAACTTCTCAAGCCGCTCCTGCAGCATTTTACTCCTTTATAAACAAAACAACAGCCTTATCCCATGGAGCCATAAGTGTGTCTCTGAAATAATGCTGTTTCACCGATTAAAAATAGCCCAACTAATAAAACGATATTAAAAAAAACATCTATTGTACATTGATAACTGTAATTAAATTGGCCTTTAAACGATGTATCTTACTGTAATGTCAAACTCACAGTGGACAAAATGTATAGCAAAGCCATTATTACACTTGCAAAATATATCTTTTATGATATCTTTTATGTCTTTACATTTTGAAATAAGTGGATTTAATGTGCAATCCTGAAATTAGTTAATAATATCATTAATATTATCATTATCTTCGACCATTTTTTTCCATTTCAGTGTCTGCCTTGCTATATTCCTCCTTACAATGTATTTGTTCTCAATTTGTTTTTGTTTTCAAAGATGTGTAAGCAATGTGCCACCTATCAGGGAATATAAATTACTGTGAACCTCCAGAGCAGAGGTGATTAGCAGGACTTCTGACAACACTTAACAGCTGGCAAATCACTAATGAATCAGTTTACTGTTACGCTTAGAACAGAATGACTAAAATGCAAGGCTCAAAGGAATGCAAATAGATTTATTGACTGAAAAGAGCGGGGAAGTGGGATGGCAGACGCCAGGGACAGGCACGAAGAGACGGAGAAGCTTGGGGAGTCTGGTGGGTGCGGATACTCGGGGGTGCGTGGGAGAGCCAGGAGCGTGGAACAGAGAAGACACTGGAGCTGGGAGCGGAGACGGAGACAGGCTGAAGCAGGGTGCCGTGGGGGGGCCCGGGGCCCGTGAGGAGAAGCCAGCTGACCGGAGAAAGAAAACAGGAGTGGAGGTGATAACCGCGGGGAAGAAACAAAAAAAAAATAAGTCACATTAACCATAGAACACTGAAAAGAACAAAAGATTGTAGAGAGTTTCAACAGTGGGACCGGAGCAACGGTCAAGCGAAGATTGGTTGAAGAGGCGGGGTTGATGTACTGTTGTTGATTGAAGATGGAAGGCAGGTGTGAGCGGCGGGAGCAGGTGATTGTGGATGAGACTTAGGTGTGCGGGGTCAGCTGGCTTCATCAGGAGGGAGAGTGAGGAAAAAAGAAAACAGCAGGGACAAACAGGGCAGGCCAACAGAAACCTCAGAAAAATAGTCAATACTCGCGGCCAGCCGGACCCCAACCATAACAATGACCTTATCATGATTTATTGCAGTAATTGTAATTAGGTTAATATGAGTCTAACTGATTGGCATTTACAATAATAATTTACTTATAAGAATTGAATACTGAAAATGTCTATAATTATCCTGCTGCCAGACTCCACAGAGACAGACAGAGACACGGGACGGACTTTCTCCTCAAAACCTGTTTTTGGTGAAGAATAACTTCCTCCTAACACATACTACTCTGACCATTACCCATTATAAGTAGTTGTAGAGTATTTAATTTGCTCAGTAATATTAGTTGATTTGTTTTTACATTTCCACATTTATTTCACAGTTCAGCCCGAAGAAACTGGAAATATTTCATGAGAGAGAGATGATATGCTACTCAAGCATTTGTACAGAACATTACATTTACTTTAAAGTTATGTACACATTACCATAAGCAGACCGCTGACTGACTTAATTCTGTCATTCTGTCTTTCATGGTATGAAAATGCTAGATAGACAGACAGACAGACAGATAGATAGATAGATAGATAGATAGATAGATAGATAGATAGATAGATAGATAGATAGATAGATACATATATATTGTATGCTACAAATATCTAAACATTGTGTGCTATTTATACTTAAATATATCTGCAAACACAAGGCTACACTGAGTTTAGTACACAGACTGGAGCTGCCAAATGGACAGATGGTCACTTTTTCAATAGACAAATTGAATTAAGGAATGACTAAACTAACCTGTCTGTGACTGTAATATTTTCTGAGCACTGTAGACGTTTTTAGACATATTTTGTTCACAGCCGCTGATGCGAAAAGCAGAGCTCAAAGGTGAGAACAGAAAATGAATCCCACATTATACAATAGGTCACAATACTGCCAGTTCATGATTACTAAAGAGAACATGAAAAATAACTTTAAATTGGTGGTTATGTACAACTACTTTGAGTGTCTGTATTCCAACAAAATTCTGCACATCTTCACAGCTTCTTCCCGTTTTTTCCTCACAGGTGTTCTCAGATCCAAACAACGTGACCATGTTTCAGGTGATGGATTTGATCGCAGTGTCTGACAGAGGAAGTCTACCGGGGCAGCGGCAGTCAGTCGGCCCGGCGCCTGAGTTGCTGGTCTCCATCGAGCTGTGGAGCATGCTACGCTGCCAGCGGTTTAAGTTATGAGACTTTGGACCCCAGCAGCTGTGAAACAACATGAAGATTTTCCTCAGAACAGCCTTCCTCAGGAGGATGTAGACCCAGGGGTCCAGGATCTGGTTCCATGTGGCCATGCGTATCACCATCAGCAGACTGGAAGACGCACGCTCGTCCTGGGCTCTGGTGCTCACCACGATGACGTGAATCTGGTGGAGTGGTCATGGGCAAATGGAAAGTGACAGAAAAACTTGAATAAGTGCATGCTGTCTAAGATATAAATCAACAAATAACTAATGTAGCATTTAATAAAACTCATGTGCTCTAAAGCCTTTTTTAAGAAATCTTTACTTATTGACACCCATTGAATCAACAATAAATAGTGACTGACTAAACTGAAAAATCCTATTTAATTGTTTGTTTGATCCACTGTATGAATGAGATGTTTTAAATAACCTAAAGGAAATTTCAATGCATTTCCTTTGGACAAATTGCCAAAATTTGTAAAGTAACATGCAAATATGTTGCAAATATGATCAGTGTTTTGCTTTGTAACTGTGATGGATAAGGAGTGTGTCACGCAGCTAACGGTGTAAATCACAGTCAACGACAGAGCTGCGTGTAGGTGTGCAGTTTAGATCAAGGGCTAAACAGTAAACTACTGAAGTATTTGAGTCTTGATGTCATAAATCTTTGGAAGCGATCCTCAGCTGCAAAGAATGAGAGGTATGGACGGATAAAAAACATTAAAGATGCAAAAAACCTTAAAGGAATACGCCACCGTTTGTTGAAATAGGAGCCAATGTATTTTTTGTCTCAGTGCATGCAGCTTAGCTTAGCTTAGTTTAGCTTAGCTTAGCGTAGTGAATGGAATCCAATGCTGCCGGTTAGCATGTTGTGAGTAAAAGTGTGCCAACAAACAAAAGAAACAACCAAATTACTTCTTTCTTAGGGTATTCCTTTAAAAACAAGCTTTTCTTGAGTCATCTTTTCATCACCCTTCACAGATAATCCAAATCTACATTGTATCTGTCTCATTTCAAAACCCATTTCAATATCTCTAACCGGCACTTTGTAGGCTATTTACCAATGTTCAAAATCATCAAATGCATGACAGAATGGCAAATAGGAGATGTGGTTTAAGATCAGAAAAATGATAGTATGTAATAATAGTAGGATACAAAAAGGGAATGCATTATTGTTATATAATTACATTAATTAATTAACATCTGTGTTCTCAGCATGTTTGCACATCATTGCACCCAGGGGACTGACTGTAAAGGCACAGTAGCATCCCTTTCTACCTATTGTATATATAACAACACATATATATATATATATATATATATACACTCACCGGCCACTTTATTAGGTACACCTGTCCAACTGCTCGTTAACACTTAATTTCTAAGCAGCCAATCACATGGCGGCAACTCAGTGCATTTAGGCATGTAGACATGGTCAAGAGAATCTCCTGCAGTTCAAACCGAGCATCAGTATGGGGAAGAAAGGTGATTTGAGTGACTTTGAACGTGGCATGATTGTTGGTGCCAGAAGGGCTGGTCTGAGTATTTCAGAAACTGCTAATCTACTGGGATTTTCACGCACAACCATCTCTAGGGTTTACAGAGAATGGTCCGAAAAAGAAAAAACATCCAGTGAGCGGCAGTTCTGTGGGCGGAAATGCCTTGTTGATGCCAGAGGTCAGAGGAGAATGGCCAGACTGGTTCGAGCTGATAGAAGGGCAACAGTGACTCAAATAACCACCCGTTACAACCAAGGTGGGCAGAAGAGCATCTCTGAACGCACAGTACGTCGAACTTTGAGGCAGATGGGCTACAGCAGCAGAAGACCACATCGGTGCCACTCCTTTCAGCTAAGAACAGGAAACTGAGACTACAATTTGCACAAGCTCATCGAAATTGGACAATAGAAGATTGGAAAACGTTGCCTGGTCTGATGAGTCTCGATTTCTGCTGCGACAGTCGGATGGTAGGGTCAGAATTTGGCGTCTACAACATGAAAGCATGGATCCATCTTGCCTTGTATCAACGGTTCAGGCTGGTGGTGGTGGTGTCATGGTGTGGGGAATATTTTCTTGGCACTCTTTGGGCCCCTTGGTACCAATTGAGCATCGTTGCAACGCCACAGCCTACCTGAGTATTGTTGCTGACCATGTCCATCCCTTTATGACCATAATGTACCCAACTTCTGATGGCTACTTTCAGCAGGATAATGCGCCATGTCATAAAGCTGGATCATCCACAGACTGGTTTCTTGAACATGACAATGAGTTTGCTGTACTCAAATGGCCTCCACAGTCACCAGATCTCAATCCAATAGAGCATCTTGGGATGTGGTGGAACGGGAGATTCGCATCATGGATGTGCAGCCGACAAATCTGCGGCAACCTGTGTGATGCCATCATGTCAATATGGACCAACTCCCTGAGAATGCTTCCAGCCCTTGTTGAATCATGCCACGAAGAATTGAGGCAGTTCTGAAGGCAAAAGGGGTCCAACCCGTTACTAGCATGGGGTACCTAATAAAGTGGCCGGTGAGTGGTGCTGTCCTCAATGCAACAGTGTTAATTTTTTTAGCGTGAGATCAACATTCTTTTTGGCCTTGTAAACTTTGTAATTTTTTTCACACACTGTTGCAACAACTAATAGTGTTAGAAAAACTACAACACCACACCGTATCTAGCTAGATCGGAAAAAACTAAACAGGCACGCCGCACACACTTGTTTGGGCTTGCAAGCCGGCCAAAGAGTAGTGATGTTACGTTTTGAGTGGATGGCGAGCACGAGACATTGAAATGGATCCCAATAAGATTCTGAATGGAAAGTATACTAACAGCTGCCAAATGGTTCCATTGACAAGATCAAAGTTATCTATGTGTTTTGTCTTTGTGAACTGAACTATCTTTGCAGTACGTCCAGTCTGAAATACCACTTTTTTCACCCTTTTATTGATGGAAAGTGTTGCACTGTGTGAGAGATTATTTGCTCCAAGTGAGAATGTTGCGTGTGAAACTGAACACTACAGTCGACTATATGCCAATGCTGTTTTCAATCAAAAAAAAGCATTTGCAC
Organism: Etheostoma spectabile; assembly: GCF_008692095.1. Lineage (NCBI taxonomy): Eukaryota > Metazoa > Chordata > Actinopteri > Perciformes > Percidae > Etheostoma > Etheostoma spectabile. The sequence continues at coordinate 35,313,565 of NC_045741.1, forward strand.
AAAGCAAGCCAATCCACTTTTCCACGTTGATAAGAGCATTAAAATGAGAAAAAGTGATGGGCCAAAATAAATCAAGGGATATTTAGAATAGATAAAAATGTGTGATTAGTTACAAATATATATATATATGTATACATATATATATATATATATATATATATACATACATATCCCCGTCCAACATCTACTGTGATATCCTTACCTGTCACCTGTTTGCGTTTGGTTGCTCTAAATGGTGCTGCTCTATTTGGCATATACGGATTTACACAATGAACATGTGTATAAATGCATTTGAGAGTACTATGATTCAAAAGCAAATGAATGCAAACTATTTTGATCTGCAAGTCTTACTCTGTGCATTTTGTGTCAAAGTAATAGACTATAGTCAAGGGAACAACTGACCTTAAGGTAGTAGCATCGTTGTATAGTTTGACAAAGTTTAAAGGTCCTTCGACAATTGTGCCAAAGCAATTGAGAAAAACTGCAAAGGTCTAATCAGTAGGAGATATTCTTACCAGCAATGGGCCCCAGCACACGCACGACACCAACATGATAGCCAGCAGCTGGCAGATCATCTCTAAGTGGTAGGAAGTGCTTCTACAGTGATGCTTGCGGCGCAGTCTGTCCTGCAGCAGAGCGCAGCTTGTCAGTGCATTGCACACAATGGAGAGCAGTAGGGCCAGCAGCCCCAGCATAGAGAAAATCAGAGGGAGGAGCACATCTAGCCAGTCTCTGGGTTCCTCCATGTGAAAGAAGCACCAGCTCCTGGAGCTTTGAACCTTGTAGGGCCTCCACAGTAGCACAGGCAGCACAGCCACCAGGGCAGCAAGCAGCCACATGAGTCCGAGGAGCCTTTTCATGTGGTGGGGAGCTAATGCTGTAGAGTGGAAGATAGGCCTGATGATTCCAATGCAGCGCTCCACCGCCATGACACTCCCCAGGAACAAGGGGGTCAGGCCAAAGAACACCATGCACGCCCCAAAGACGCTGCACACAATGCGGTAAGGGTCAAATGTCTCCCATTTCTTGTGGAAGCTGTAGACCAAAAGCACCAGGGAGCCGTTGATGAGGTGACCCAGCAGGTCTGTGAGCACCAGGCTGCTGGCGAACAGCAGGAAGGACGCCTTGGACTTGATCCGGATGCGGATGTAAGACTTGATGAGGATAAAGAGCGCGAGCCCATTGGAGAATATGCCCACAGTCATAGAGATGACGGAGGCGGTGATAGACAGTTCCTTCTGGCTGCAGGAGTTGTTGCTCGGTCTGACCTCTGACCTGCAAACCGTCTCTGAGCTCCCATTGGCTGACATGGTGGAAATGAAATCTAAAAGAGAGGAGAAATGGTACATGAGATGCCGGATTTATTTGTACCAACATATTTGTAATAAATCTTCACAGGTTAAAAATGAGCTTTTTATTATTTTAATCTGGTGAGATCACTTCATACATAACATAGTTTTTTTTTTTTTTTTTTTAATTTGGAACAGATGCCCAGCTTTACGATAAAATGTTTACAACATTTTACTACAGCTCACATGCAGTTTTGGGTGTGACTGTGGGTTTCATCAACATTGGTGAGTCATGCGATAAAATAAAAATAAAAATCTTAACCGTATGTTCCACATTCTCTCTAGCCAATAACTTTTGTCGATGACGGTTTCTTACTAAAATCTCGTACAGTTCCTTACCTTGCTTCAGGTTCAATCTTCTTACACGCAACTCGCCATAAGTCAACAGCCTCTTCCCTCTCTGTGTCTTTTACGATATTTCAATAAAGCAAATCAGCCCGGCAGTAAATTGAACGTCCAGAAACCGCTCTCCACAATATTCCTGTCGAGGCGGCGATCTGTGCAAACCGTTCCGTCTGCGCTCCGCTGGTGCCCAGTCAGCTTCAGTCTGCGAAGTGTCACTTCAAACTCAAACCCACCTCGATGGCTGGTGACTGTACACTGTGCACATCTGTCGCGTATCGCAAAAAAAATAAATAAAATAAATAACTGCTACAGTTTTGTGTCGGCAGGTTGTCAATAACTGGCCATGATGTCCTAAAAGAACAGTCTGTGTGTGTGACTGTATCACATCCCCTGTGGTTACTCAAGCCTTATATGAAGTCAGCACAAGATTGAGAGGTACTTTTGGTCCAGAAAGATACATCAAATTCGTACCACAGTATAAATTGTGTTATCACTGTTAAAGCCTTATCACTTGCTAAGCTGCCTTTTTTATTTCATTTTTCATAGCCATATAAATCCTGTTGTTATATCCCATTAGTCATGCGTCGGTTCTGTCGCCTTCAGGCTATTTTATTTTGCAGCAATCTTTCATTGATAATAATTAATTTTAAGCAGCTTCAACAGTATTTATCCAATCCTACATTTTTTATTTATTTATCAAGCGTCTTTTTAAAAGAAAATATGATTCGTCATACAATTTGCCTGTACATTCTGAGTCCTTTTTTTTAAGGTAAAAAAGAAAAAAACAAAACAATGAACAACAATAAAACAAGACAAAGCGAAACAAAACGGTGGCGAAAACACAACCAGGCTGACCACGATCGCTCACACTATCCCAGCCCCCTATCTATCCGTCCATCTAGCCCCTTCCCATGTGCAATCCTACATTTTTGATGTTGAAATAATACCAGAGCAATAAATAAAGTTTCCAGTTCTGAGGATCTAACAATGCAATGCTTGTGATGTGTCGGAGACATCTGAGCTAGACTTCACCAGTTAGAGAAACATGTCTCAGCTTTGACTGGACAGAGTGGTTCTTTCCTCCTATTAGTCACACATTTTCTTTTCTGGCGGCATACTGTACAGCCAGCCATTAGATAGATCATTGTACTGGATGGGGACAGGCATGTTTCGCTTTCATAACTGGTATTTGTTGATGCCATTTTTTCATAAATTTGTCATTGTCCAGTGGGTTTATGCAGTCCCTTGTCATCGACTAGGCCTAGGTCTGTATTTCTACTTTTTTCTTCCTGATTCCAGAATGATGACAAAAGAGCTTTCATTGTAAACTGTGATGTGTAAGTTGCTCTTTAGACATCACTAGGACTTACAGTGTAGGAAACTATATTATTTATAAACAAAATATCCGATTTTCAGCCATGTCTGTCTTAAATGAGAATAATAAGGATAATTTGGCACCAGATGTCCAAACAAATGTTATACAGTGTGAATTACACTGTTATAACAATAAACAGCACATGCAGTATTTCCTCACACAGTTTTTGGTTTCATTTGGTGAACTCTTCAAGTTTTTTTTAACCTCGCTGCCCCGGAAAAATCAGCAGACTCTTTTTCTCAGAAAGGCCTGGGTAAGAAAGCAGACATGGACTGAAACTAAATAGAAGCAGCTTTACAAAATACCATGAAATTCACATAAAATGAGTAAAGTGCTCCAGAAAAGAGCCGAACAAAAGATCCTTTAGTCTAAATGCAGCACAGAGAGTTCCTTACTGAGTCTGGGAGCAAATTACAAATGACTTTCGTGATAGCTGGCAATTTAAGACATATTTGAGAGGAGTACATAATTGTAAAGCAGATATGGAATTGACTTAATAAAATATCACCCTTAAACAAAGCCACAAGCAGGAGCGATTCTAGGATCCGACCTTAAGGGGGGCTTAGCCCATAATGAAGTGTTAAAGGAAACACTTACGAGGAATGATGCAAAGATTTTTGTAATTATGTAATTGAGCGCTTACATTCACAATTTCATTCTTTTGTTTCTTTGTAACCTTTTCTGATTTTACTGTTTTCTATGTTCACTCTTTCTATTGTCTGTTGTGATTTTATTTATTTTGCTGGTAGTTGTAAAGTGCTGTATAAATACATTTTGATTGATTGATTTTGAACTTCAGGTCCAAATAAGAATATACAAAAAAATAAACTAATACCCACAAAAGGGCCGGGCAGATGCTGGCTGTGATCACATGTCAACCTCTGCCATGGACTGCATTTGGTCTGTGTGCAGCTCAGGTGGGACCTGGACACCTGACGCACAGTCTGTAGGCTACACTTTGTATCGAACCATTCTATCTCCGAGTCACTTTTCGAAAAACGAACATTCAGGAAATAATAGCCAGGCTGGAAGCCATCCATTAAGCCTCATTGCAGCTGGATATCTAACTGCAGCAGCAGCAGTCAAGGTGCCGCCAACTCCCTTCATTTTATCAATAAAAGGGGTATACATATATGCATATATTTTTACTTTATAGCCTCAAGAGTTTTTCTGTCCTGCACTTTCTGATGCTCATTTTGGTTCAGATGTTAGCACTGTTAGCCATTTTGTGGCACCTATTGTTAGCAGTGAGGCGCCGCATTCAGGGGTCGTTTGGGAGCCCTCTCCTCCCAAGTCAATAAGGGGAAAGCGGTGCATGCTGCTAATCTTTTTTTTTTTGAGATACATAGTTGTACATGGTTTTCACAGAAGAGTGACAGTGACAGTGAAAAAAAACATCAAATCCCCCAAACTCACACATCTTTTGAAGCCTCAATATCCCTTTTTCCTTCACACTGTTGCGCCTATGACACCTCCAGAAAGCTCACAATGATGTTCATCATCTCTAAAATATATTATATTCCATATTTCTGCTCTGCATCTTTCCCTGGCCTGGTCTCTAGCAAATCATCGGCAGTGGGAACTTATTTTATTTTTTTATTAGCTGCTCATAATGCCCACTCTACATGGATTTTCATTTGTCTCCAAACTCTTTTTTATTTAGGAAATTCTCTCATCTGAAAAAACAGAAACATCTACTTGTTTACACCCACCTGAGCACTTGGCTGTAGCACTTGACTGACTATGGTAGAGAACTAGAGATTTGAGTAGGGAGAGGAGAGGAAGTAGAGTAGAGAAAGGAAGTTTGAGTTTTCAGATAACGATTGCATGCTTACTTTGATGACGAAGCCAAGTCGCCATCATACACACATGCATTTTAGAGCATCAGCTTATTTCCCAAGAGAGTGCAATCACAGACCCACTAAGTCTACACACTATGCCTATAGACTCCGCAGTCAGCATATTGATCGATAGGGTCTCCATGACATCAGCCCACTGCAACAAAACAGTTCCTGAATGTAAGCCATGGTGCCAGGCAACTGAGTTAGACAACCTTTGGGTCACACGTCAGCTATCAGCAAATATCACTACAGAACATTGTGAAGGGAAACCAAATTTATTCTACCAATACTTTTCATTATGAAAGTGATTTGAACTGATGGTGAGCTTAATCCATGAAATGAGATTCCTGTAGTTAGTAGTTAGTATTAAATTGCTGTCACAATCGTGTTGCTGTCACAGTCATTTCATGTCGTCTTTCCTATTCCAAATTCTTTGCTGCTGTATGTTAGTTTAATTTTACTGCATTTCCAGCAACAATTGTCCTGGGGTATTAATATCAAACTTTGAAATTGAGTGGTACTTTCTTTAAATTAAGTTAAATTGAGGTTAAGCTCAATAAGCCATAGAAGTTATTTTCTGGAGAACAATAAAGCTGTTTGGAGCAGTTTGAGTGTTTTCTTTAAACCTATACTGTGCACAAAAATATATGTAACACAACAAAGGAAAGGGAAAAAGCCAAAAAGTATAACATGAGCACTTTAATGTCCCAGTTGTGGCAGCACCCTGAAGAACTTTACTGCTGTATCATGCCTGACGTGTTGAAGACATGCTGACTTATTTCCATCCTCTAAAACTTTATTTGATTTCTTTATTCAACATGAGTTAGTACTAAGAAATAATGCAGTGTATTATTTGCTATACATGTAAGAATTTGAAGTATTATGTTGCTACTCTTTGCTTTCTGTCATAATAGTTAGCAAATAACTTCATCATTCCATGCCAAAACATACAGTTAGTTAAATACTAATAAGGTTGGAAGATAGCCTTCTGCATTCTTGCACTTTTTGGCCAACTTTTGAGCATGTGGTAAATTGAACTTCATTTCTTTAAATGATGTCCCATTTATCTCTCACTGCTTTATTTATGTGTGTAACAGAAAATCAAACATTTCACAACATGTCAACAAACAAATTCCTTCCATGAAGGCAAACTAAAAGCATTTCTTATTGTGAGAGCTTAGTCATAAAGCACATGTGTAGGGTGTTTGATAATCTTGTTCAGTATTAGGCTGTGCGAGGGATCTCTGTGTTTTGCAAATTGTTTTAGGGCTGAGGTTAACAAAACCTTGCCGTCAATTCTTGGCCTCTTTTACAAAGCGATGTAAACCAAATACACCAACAAATTTAAACGTTGAAATACTTTCAATGAATAAAGTAGGTTTTCTCAATGTCAATATCCACCCATATACTGTCCTCCAGAGGAATTAAGTTTGCACAGCCAGTGGCTACGCTGCACAATTTCATCTGTATTCTCACAAAATCTAAGTTATCAAACATAGGTTTTCTGTAGGTGGAGATGACCTCAACACTTAAACAAAAGAAAAACAATGTGTTTTTCTTTTAAACAATTCATTGTTTTTTCAAGTCTGTAACTGACTTGCAGCTGTCTCTGTTCTTATTGTAAAAGCAGAATAGCATGTCCTCTCAATGTGGTAATGAAAGCTGCTTCTTAGCTCTCTTACGTGCCCAAATTGTCACTAATTATCCAACAAGGGGACTCCTGATCAAATCTTCTCCCAGGTGACATTACACCTTCAAGCGTGGTGTCATAGAGTATCTGCTGTAATGACAGGCAGCAGAGTGGTTGGTCACAATGCAAGTCGAGCACAGCACAGGCATGGGAGAGCAATCACATTCTTTTGTTGGCTGCATCAAATGGGGCAGCCATAATAGACTGCCTGCCTCAGTAGGGTTCAGATGGAGCCAGGAGTAGATTGAGCGAGATGGGAAAACAACCCATAATGCAGGCTTTTTGCCAGCGGTACTGTTGCTTCCTCCTTTGCGTCCCTATCTCATTACAAAAACACCCCTGTGCCAAGATTCACAGGTAACAAACTCTCTCTTCCTCTGCTCTCGCTCATCTTGTACCTGCTGTCCTTTCTTGTTTCCTGTCTGTCACCCTGACCAAAAAATGTCCCTCATTACATCAAGTGTTAATGGAGCCGAGTTTTTGTGCCATGTGTCAAAGCTGTTTATCAAACCAAGATGGGACGGTCAGTCCAGAGAAAAAGAAAATCAGTACAGTTTCAACATAAGTTGGGGTTCCAACCTTCTTTGCTGTAACCACCTCACCCTTTGCTCATATGTCACATTTCAACTCAAATTCGATCCAATAAGTTTACGACACTTGGTGGCAACTGAATTATCTGACAGTAACAACTGAGTATAAGAGAACAGCTGTCAGCTAATGGCCTCCCAGATGACAAACTCACTTATCAAAACAGAACTCAATGAAACTAGGGAGAGCAGAGTTTGTTTCTATTGATTGTATGATTAATTTACAGTCCAACAGACCTAAGATTCTTTATGACGACACGAAGCTTGGATAGAATGGAGACTGTGTAAAATCTTCTAAGTAACTAGAAACCTTTTTGGTGGATTTAGTTTTTGAGAAAAACTACGGGATGCCAATACTCACAATGCAGCCCCTCCCATGAAAAAACCCGATCAGTAAATTTGGCCCCAAAGCAGAATACCCAAACCTATTATGTTTGTTTTTAGGGGGTTTTAAAACCTTGGGGGACTGTAGAAATTTAATTCAGGTGGGGGGGAAAAAAAAAATGTAGGCCGGGGGACGGGACGGGGGAAGAAAAGGAGCCAAATTCCACATTATGTTGGATGTAAGAAACCAAGGGGGGTTTTCCCCAGGGGACCAGGGTCAGGGTTTAAGGGGACTTTAAATTTAAAAAAGGTTTAAATGGATTTTTTTTACCCAAACCCCAAATGGTTTTTTAGACCCTAATAACTATTTCTGTTCCCCAAATTAACTGGTTGAGTTTAAAAAACAAAAACTATTTTTTTATAAAAGGCGCCAAGTTAAGGACGGTTCCTGTTTAAAAAACCCTTTCAGCATGTGTTACCATAAACCAAAAGGATTTCTAAAATTTTCGATGAGGATTGTTACCAATGTTATGTAAATGCTTTTTGGGCAGGTTGACACGCACTCCAATTTTTAAAAATTTTGGACAAAAAAGGGTTATGACAGTAGAATTTTTTTTTTTGTTTACCTTTAATGGGTTGCGCGGGGTTGCAAACTTGAAAAACAACCCAATAAAATGACTCCGATTTTCGAGGGCTTGAAATTTAACCCGCGGGGGGAGGTTCGCCCCCAGAGCCCACAAGAACCCCAGAGAAAACAAACGGGTGATCCAAAAGAGACGGATTAGAAACGCATATGGTACACGCCATGTGTTTTGGACGAAGGGGGGGGCACTTTGATTTTATTTACCTCAGGGTGAACCAAAAACCTTTCTTTTGCAAAAATTGCAAACTGAACGCATGCTGAAAAACAAAGTAAATCCTTGACACCAGAGCAACTAAAGCACTTTTTTATTGTTTGTTTCTTTGCTGGATTTAAGGTGAAAAGGTCTCTCTGCTGGGTGTAAGCGCCGGTTCTAAGTGGGGGCTTTGAGCTCAATAACAGTCTAAAGTTGGCCATTTTTCAGAGGAGTCCTCTGACCTCTCACCTCAAGATATCTGAATGAAAATATGTTCTATGGGTACCCGTGTGTCTCCTCTTTTCTCCCAAATGTATTATTGTCACCTATTCTAAATGGGGGATTTGAATATTTCTGCAGTCTGGGGACCCTGGGCAGCTTTGTAATTGCATAAATTGGGTATGACCAGAGAGCTTACACTCAAACTGAGCCCAACTGTATTCATGTGTGATGATGTGAGGCCTTAAAGTATTCATTTCATTTTAGGGAAACCATTTTTGGGGACATGACCTCACTGCTATAAAATGACTTGTTGTGACCTTGAGGATAATCACAGCTTTATGAAAATGTACAACCACAAACTAGAGACGTAGGGCATTCAGTGGTTGCATGAGTTTCCTTGGTATTTTAACAATAAGGGGGTTTCTGAGCAGTTTCCAGAATAAAAGTGCTTGCTACCCAAGTGTTTGATACCAAATTACAATATACAATATTTTCTATGGTGTCTATAGAAAAGGTCTTGGTGTCCTAATGGATTATTTTGGTGGGATTTTGACCATTGTTATTTTGGTGGAAAGACCATTTTTTATTTCTAGGTAAAGCATAATTTCCAATCCTCAAAAATGGATCAGACTATCAGATTCATCTATATGCCGATGACACTGTTATATTTACATCTAAATACAAAATATCTGAGATTCAAACCTCACTTCAATTTGATTTCAATCTTATTCAAACATGGCTATCTTCTAATCTGCTTTTATTGAATAAGAAGAAGTCTTATAGCATGCTTTTTGCAACTAGATCTGCACTACATGAGCAAAATAACTCTCTTGAGGTTCAATTTTTGGATGGTACACCTTTAACATATGTCGAGGAGTTTAAATATCTGGGCCTCTGGCTCGACTCCCAACTTACCTTTAGACCACATATTAATTCTCTTGTGATAAAAATAAACTGTAGTTTAAGAATGTTATATCGCTCAATTAATTGTTTTACAAAACAGATCAGATTAAAAATTATTACTCAGTTATTATTGCCTATAATTGATTATGCAGATGTTGTTTACCAGAATACAGCTGAAACCAATCTTAAGCCTCTGAATGTGATTTATAATAGTCTTTGCAGATTTGTCCTGAGGTGTCCATTCAGGACGCATCATTGTCAAATGTATCAGTCGTTGAATCTTTTCTCACTAAATGCTCGACGTCAGTTTCACTGGCTGCAGTTTGTTCACAAATGTATTTTCTCAGATTATCCATTTTATCTGAAACAACATTTGATTGTACAGTGGTGTGAAAAAGTGTTTGCCCCCTTCCTCATTTCCTGTTCCTTTGCATGTTTGTCACACTTAGGTGTTTCGGAACATCAAACCAATTTAAACAATAGTCAAGGACAACACAAGTAAACACAAAATGCAATTTGTAAATGAAGGTGTTTATTTTAAAGGTGAAAAAAAATCCAAACCATCATGGCCCTGTGTGAAAAAGTGATTGCCCCCTATACCTAATAACTGGTTGGGCCACCCTTAGCAGCAACCAACTGCAAACCAAGCGTTTGCGATAACGTGCAATGAGGCTTTACAGCGTCCTGGAGGAATTTTGGCCCACTCATCTTTGCAGAATTGTCTTAATTCAGTTACATTAGAGGGTTTTCAAGCATGAACGGCCTTTTAAGGTCATACCACAACATCTCAATAGGATTCAGGTCAGACTTTGCTAGGCCATCCAAAGTCTCATTTGTTTTTCTTCAGCCATTCGGTGGTGGACTTGCTGGTGTGTTAGGATCATTGTCCTGCTGCAGAAACCCAAGTTCGTTTCAGCTTGATTACACGAACAGATGGTCGGACATTCTCCTTCAGGATCTCTTGGTAGAAAACAGAATTGATAGTTCCTTTATCACGGCAAGTCTTCCAGGTCCTGAAGCAGCAAAACAGCCCCAGACCATCACACTCCCCCCACGATATTTACTGTTGGTATAATGCTCTTTTTATGAAATGCAGTGTTCCTTCTACGCCAGATATACTTGCACACACACCTTCCAAAGAATTCCACTTTTGTCTCATCGGTCCACAGAATGTTGTCCCAAAAGTCTTGGGGATCATCAAGATGTGTTGTGGAGAAATTGAGACGAGCTTTGATGTTCTTTTTGCTCAGCAGGTGGTTTTCTCCTTGGAGCTCTGCCATGCAGGCCATTTTTGCCCAGTCTTTTCCTGATGGTGGAGGCATGAACTCTGACCTTAACTGAGGCAAGTGAGGCCTGCAGTTCTTTGGACGTTGTTGTGGGGTCTTTTGTGACCTCTTGGATGAGTCGTCGCTGCGCTCTTGGGGTAATTTTGGGTGGCCGGCCACTCCTGGGAAGGTTCACCACTGTTCCATGTCTTCGCCATTTGTGGATAATGGCTCTCACTGTGGTTCGCTGGATTCCCAAAGCTTTGGAGATGGCTTTATAACCCTTTCCAGACTGATAGATCTCAATTACTTTCTTTCTCAATTGTTCCTGAATTTCTTTGGGTCTCGGCATGATGTGTAGCTTTTAAGGATCTTCTGGTGGACCTTACTGTGTCAAGCAGCTCCTATTTAAGTGATGCCTTGATTGTGAACAGGTGTGGCAATAATCAAGCCTGGGTGTGGCTAGAGAAATTGAACTCAGATGTGGACAACCACAGTTATAGTATGTTTTAACAAGGGGGGCAATCACTTTTTCACACAGGGCCATGATGGTTTGGATTTTTTTTCACCTTTAATAATAAACACCTTCATTTACAAATTGCATTTTGTGTTTACTTGTGTTGTCCTTGACTTTTATTTAAATTGGTTTGATGTTCCGAAACACTTAAGTGTGACAAACATGCAATGGAACAGGAAATGAGGAAGGTGGCAAACACTTTTTCACACCACTGTATATCAATCATCCTATAGCCTCAGAGACACTGACTATCTTTTCTTCTCAGTACCACATATATCTGAAGAAATTGGAAGGAGAGCTTTTAAATTTAAAGCCCCTTCCGATTGGAATGGTTTACCGAGGTCTTTTAAAGCTCTTTCCTACTTTCACCAGTTTAAGATGTCTCTTATTTGTTTGTTTGTAAGTATATGTATGTACACGTGAAGTATGTATGTATGTCTGTGTGTACATATGTACATATGAATATATTTGTGTAAGTAACTGTGTATATGTACGTGCCAATGTATATATGTGTGTATATTTGTACATACTATATGTATATTATTTTATTTATTTATTTTCTCAAACTGTCTATATTATTAACTATAACTGTTTTATTGTTTAATATTTATTGGTTGGAATGGGAAGGATATGGGTGATTTTGTTGTGATCTGAGAGCTTTTGTTTTTGTTTGTCAGTATGTGCATATATTCGTGGTGAATGTTTTTTTTTAATTTTTATTATTATGTCCCCCCAAGTTGTTTTGTTAATTGTTTTGTCTAACTGTGAATGTACTGTATATTTCCTGTGCCTTTAAGGACCCCCTCGAAAACGAGATGTCACATCTCAAGGGATTATTCCTAATGAAGAATTTTCACCAGCCAACATTGTATATGTATATTAAGTGATGCAGTATGAATTTAGATGCCAGTCATGGTGAAATTTAGCTCCAGGTCATTCCAGAGCTTTTCATGATGAAAACGTATGCAAAAAACAAATGCAAAAAGAGCAGAAATATTGATATTAAAAACGATCTCACCAGTACAGAAGACAAATACTGAAATTAATTTAATTAAAGAATGGAGGAGATTACATTTTTTCAATAGAAATAGGGAAAGTAAATGGTATGTGTTGTTATTGCCATCAGTAAAGCACTCCAATCTTACTTCCACTGAAAACAAAATTACAGGCACATAGTCAAAACACGTCCTTTATTATTTTGAGGGGATGTTACAGTAGAAAGACTTTTTCTGAATTACCACTAGGAGTCACTGAAGTCAACACACATTAAAATACTTGCTAATGACATTAGTGAGTTGTGATTCTAAAATGGTCTTTATTTAATCTTTATTCACCTCATGAATACAGATTAAGAAAGCAGCAACACTGTTAAGCCCACAAGGGTAAAAGACAGCCCTGAACCATCCCATTTGTTTCTAAACCACATTGTTTATAAATTGCCTTTTTTTCAATGTGACATCATTACATTCAAACATTACAACACTTGATATCTTACACTTCCGCCCTTTACATATCATGTTATAAAAAAAAGGATTTTTGTAATCTTGTGGACAGTGGTTTCAGGTTGTGGAGCCTGAACAGAGAATGCTGAGACACACAAGGCCACCAGGTGTCAGTGCAGACTCAATACAGACAAAAAGGTGAATTCTAGCTGTAAAACACTTCATTTATTTGAGATTACGTGACGAAATGTTGTCACTTACTTGATTAAATGTTGTATATCAGAGAGATCTCATTCATGAATTCTTATCTCTAGAAGATTATGGTATTTTGCAGGCTCGGTGATAAAGTTCCAGAATTACTTTACAGCTTGCTATCATAAACAGGGCAGGCAGTTTCCACATACTGTGCTTATCAACAGCTGGAATGTGGTTACCGAATGTGTATGCTGATATGTCACAACAAAAATTGCCAGCTGATGAGATAAAACTGCTGCTCTATGTATAGAGGCGTCACAGCCAAACACACAGGAATGAGTAGGACTATTAAATACACAAAAGATTGGAACATTCCCAATGGAAATAAAGAAGTTGGGAAAAAGTACAGGGATTTTCTGATGGGGTTTGGGTTGTGTGTTTGTGATTAAACAGCCCTAAAACTGTTGTAAACCTGCATTTAGTCTTCACTGTCTGCAAGCCAAAGTGCTTCCAATGAATGAGAATTGGATTAAAGGACCAGTATCATAAAAAGTGAGAACTGGAAACAGCCCATATTCAGAAATCGCGCTGGAACAAGTCGTCAGGACTGCCACACGGTTGGGATATCAGTATACTATATGGGTAGAAAGTTCTGTTACAATCATTCCTCGGCTGCAATGATGGTGCAAAAACACCAATATTCCAGATGCGGGAGATCAGAAACGCTGACCAATCAGAGCCGAATGGGATTTTTTAGGAGAGACAGGTGCAAAGCGTTTCACACAGAGGGTGAATATTAAGATGGACAGTAAAATAAAAAATAACGTGTTTTTGAACATTAAGCATGTAAACATGTTCTAGTAGAAACCATCAAGTCATGTTCAAGTATGGACCAAAAATAAGCATCATGTCGGACCTTTAATTCTGCACCAGTAAATTATATCTTATATTATGTTGTGCTGTGTAGTACAAGGCTCACAATTCAGATCAATGGTCTGCTAAAGAAATCACGTCACACAATTCAAAGAATGCAGTGCTGTGGAAGTTGCCTTATGTTTTGTCACCACATCTGATTTTTGTCATGTTGGAAAGTGCTAAATTAATTTTGTTTTGTCTCGTATTAATTGCTGCTGGAAAACCACTAAAGTAATCTGGCATCATCTAAAAATAGAAGGCACATTGCTTTAAGAATGAAAGATGTTTAAGAAAAAAACATTAAATCATTAAAAAACACTATTTGGTATCAATTGAAAATGTGGATTTTATGAATCATCCCATCTTTGTTAGTCAGATATTTTCTAACATATCACACAGTTTTGTATCAAGGGGCTGAAGCTTAAAGGAACGGTCCGACATTTTGAGAAACATGTCTGTGTCTTAGAGATAGATGAGAAAAATGAAGCCACTGTCATATTTGGAAAGTAAAGAATTGGCTAAAGCCAGCCGCTGGTTAGCTTAGCTTAGCATGAAGAGGTGAGACAGTAGGCTGACTTCTTTAAAATGTCTGTGACATTCATCTGGCTCTAAGCACCTCCGTCTCATTGTTTGTCTGCTCAGGTCTGCAAGGTCAATGAAAATCATGATGTCGCCTTGAGCGTGCGTTTAAGACAGCGAAATCACGCTTATTTGCAACCAGCTTGTCCTTTGAAGCCTTTAAAATCCAACCTTTCTACCTGAGGGGCCAGTAATTGGTGTGCAGAGCACAAAGCACATATATCTTAGAAGCAGCTAGTGCACTCAGCACCGCAAGGGCTTTTGTCAGAGCACCTGAGAGCATTACAACATTAAGATTCCACCTGAGTGCAGGAACAGGCAGCAGTCAATGTCTTTTTTCGAAGACCCTAGACATCTTGAATTCTGCAATGGTCTTGCTGCTCCCCTCACCCTGGAGATCCGGTTGGATGTAACAGTATAATCCCTTGCTAACAAGCAGCTCTCCTCTGTGTGCTGGAGAGGCTGAGATAGAAGCCTGTGGGTCAAGACTGAAGAGGCTGCAGGACACTTTGATGAAATCACATGTATCAGTATTACAGTGGAAAAGCCTTTGAGGGCTTGTTCTGACATTTGGCTTTCATAACAGAACAAATCATGCCCTTGAGTATCAGACACATGCTGCCGGGTCATTTCTGAGGGCCCATCTGTTGCAGGGCAAGAAAACCAAAAAATTGTTTTATTAACATGCCTCTTTATTTCTAGATTGAGTAGATATGATTCAGGAGGATCACATCTACACACGATTTTTGTATGTAAAATGAAATGAGATCAAATTACTTCTCTTGTCCCATGTGTGTCAAATATCTTGTTTCTGTGAACAAAATGTCTAGTTGTTGTGTAAAGATGCATTACGTTACGTGTACATGTACATACTGTACACATACATGTTGGTTTTGTTGATGCCAAATCTGTGTCTGATTTGAACCTCACTGATTTTAATCACTTGCCTAATTATTCAAGGATTTAATGTTGTTTTGCCACATTTTCCCAGATACACTTGTGCTGTCACCAGGACTATTTTTGACATTTTATTTTTTAATTGTATTCTATGGTATCTATGGTAATGATATCAATGCTGTTTAAAGTCTATGAATGTGATAGTTTCTTTATTTTACAGGTTTGTCAATTCCAACGCTGATGCCAGCTGACCTACATGTCAGCAGTCATGAGAAACAGTGGACCATATATTCTGGTCATGCATCTCTTTAAATCGTTGCTGCACGTTCATACTTGTGTTTTGATATATTTGTAACAAAACTAAACAAGTAATCGATTATTGACTGGTTGATAGACAGAAAATCAATTGAAAAAATTGAGAAAAATCACTGTAATTGTTTCTGCAATTTATTAAAGGTCCCATGGCATGATAATGTCACTTGGTTTTCTAACATTATTATGAGTTTCCCCAGCCTGCTTAAGGCCCACTAGTGGGTAGAAATGGCGATAGATGTAAACAGAGCCCTGGGTATCCTGCTCTGCCTTTGAGAAAATGAAAGCTCAGATGCTCTAGTCTGGAATCTTGCTCCTTATGAGGTCAGAAGGGGCAAGGTTACTTCCCCTTACTCTGTTTTGCCCGCCTAGAGAATTAGGCCCGCCCATGAGAGAGGGACATCATGGCTTTCAAACTAGCAAAGTTGGAGTTGGTCAAGGACACACCCCAAGCCTCCACTTAACCCCCCCTCTCTCCTCCTCAAAAGCTACAGACTCAGAAATGACACATACTAAGGAAAGCTCATTGTGGGACTGGCTGTCGTGGCTGGAATTCTGCACCAAAGCTGAATTTTGGGTAAGAGACTTCAGATATGGTATCAGGGGACCACTGGGGTTTATATAAAAGCATCATGTGTATATACTGTTTATAAATCTTTGATTTTCACTGTCAGATCAAAACAAGACATGTGAAAACCTCACATAGAACTAACAATTTGTAAAGGGCATTTTCTGACATTTAATAGACAAAAGACAAAAAATATTAATACATTATTGATAATTGAAATACTATTACAATAGACCCCAAAATCCATTTTTGGCAATATTTGGTGTAACGTGATGGCTTTGTTCTGTCATTGACATATACAGTAGAAGTATGAATAGGTTGTATGTTACTATTAACTATACTACTACTACTTACTATAAACCCAAATATTTCAACTGTCACCCTTTTCTTTGTCTGTGTTGTCCTTGCTGTTTGCATTATGAATATTGTATTGTTGAAAAGGGTCACAATTGTTGAAGATTTTAAACAAAGGGACAAAAAACATCACAGTCAGATTTGGAAAAAAAAATACTGTTTAATGTGTGTGATTGTAAAGTTATAAACTCCTTGTCAGGTTCATTAAAACTGCCAAATATCTAGAATAGTGAGGACATGACCTCAGTGTCCTCACTGAATCTGTATTGAGTTTATGGAAATGAATCAGTCATACTGCGGTTATTGCAGTGGTGTTCTGCCTCATTGTTTGTCTCCTCTCAGACAGCTCGAGTGTTGTTAAAGCAGCTCTACACAGAGTTTAAAAAAACTAACACTTGAGCCAGCCTCCATGGCTTTGATTTCAGAATTAAATTCCTCCTTTTACAGTTACACTTCCAAAACATTGTTGGGGCTTCTTTCTTACGCAATAATATTCTGCCAAGCTGCTCAGCCACAACAGTTGCCTGTTCCGTTCTGTCCTACTGCTGTCTAATACATTCATATTGTCCAGAAAGAGGGAGCACGCTGGAAACCCTCCACAACCCTTCACATATTCCACACTTCTGGGGGCCGTCTCTTCAGAGAACCTCAGGATCCAGCTGGAACTGGAGTGTATGAGCTATTCATGCTGGTAGTGAGAGTAGCTGGCTTCCAGTCTGGCTGGTGAAAATGGATGTTGAGGGTTCGAGCCCAGTTTGCAAACACTGCCTTCTCCGTGATGAAGCGGTGGTGGCTTCCTCGTTGGCTCCTCTCGTGGGAGAGATACATGGAGCACTCGTCGGGCCCCGAGGGCTCATAGTAATGATAAGGCAGAGAGGGATGAGAGGAAGCTCTACATGGGAAAGTCAAGCAGAGCAGAAGAGAGAGGTGTGAAGCGTGAAAAGGCATGAAAATCAAAGTGTGAGGGAGTTGTGGAAAATGGTGATAATTTTGACATAAGGGTGGGGGAGAGGAGAGAGGAAGAGAGTCACAGTGGGGGAGAAATGAAAAAAGGAACAAAGAAAAACAGAAAGATCAGAACAATCTGGGCTGTGCTCATTATTCCCCATCTTATTCCTCTGATATTCACGGTCACGCCGCACCCAGTAAAAGACTGCATTTCTCTGTGAATGTGTCTCGTATATTCATGTGAGAGCAACATTAGCTAAATTATTCTGCTATTTCCAGTAAACATGAAGCCATATTAAACAGCTGTACTTTGCAACATCTTCAATAAAATGTGTTATTTTGTTTGTGAAAATGTAGAATTTCCACTGGTGCTGAAATCACCAGTCATTAACAAGCGTTGTAGGCAATAAAAGACTCTTGAAGTTGTCACTGCAGGGACTAAACATTAGATGTTCATTACATTGTGTAGACATCATTACAGATGTATGCTACTAGACAAGGTTTTTATGAAGAAACACACCCATGCTGTCAGCACACACTAAACCCCAGAGTGGAGCTGCAACAAAAGAGAGCGTCAAATCTGCCTAATGTACATTTGCCCACTTGCTCAAACAGGAAGTGACAAAGTCCTGAGGATAAGGAATTTTGATGGTGTCTTGGATCTATAATTGAACAAATGAAACAGGATGTAGTCCAAAGTTTATGTATATACAGTATATATACTGTATATATGTATATAATCTGTTACAGTATGATTTTATCATTATTTGGTCATGATTATTTTGCCTACTACTATTTGCATCTGGTTACTTCTTTGTTTTTCTGACGTATGTTCTTACCTAAATTAGTAACGGAATTTTGAAATAAAATGTGGGAAATGTCTTGTTTTTTGCTATTTGTTAAAAATAGTGTATGAAATTAAGTTATATGTTATATCATATGCCTTTAAATTAAATGGATTTTGACCAGAAAAGTCAAGATCACAGTATTCTTGGTGTTGAGGTGGTCATTTGAATACTGTTGCTACGCTACTAACAAAGAAATGGACATTGCCTTGTTTCTTTTTCAAAGGTGGTTAGTGGTTTTGTGATTTCTGTGTTTTAATGTTAAACAGAATTGATAATAAAATAATGATAAAAAGAAGCTTCATAGGCTCCAACATCTTAAAAAGTATTAAGATACCTCTCAACTTGTGAACTCTGAACATTTAGTCGCATCACTTTTCCTTGGAACATTAACACTAAACACATGAAGGCACCAATGAGACAACACAACATTGATTTGGGTACAGTGATCTGCTCATATGTTTTGGATGATAATGGCTGGATGTTTTTTCTTTTGTATTTTATGTTTCACCTGGATACAAGACAAATTTCCCTTTTGGAATAAGAAAGTTAAAGCTGCATTAATCACCATTTTTAAATGACCAATTAATCTTAATGTCTTTGTGTAGGTGAAAGGTGTTTGTGGTGGTGATGAACCCACAGAGATTAATCACACGACTCTGCATTTTCTTTCCGCTTTTGGGAGCTTTGTATTGTCTTTCAGCTCTTTGTTTTGTTTGTTTTTTGGCCTCAACTTCAGTGTCTCACTGCTCTGATCAGCATTGTTTTCATAGTTAGCAGCTGTTTTCAGCAAAAAAGCTCTGATAAACACACTGTACACTATACCCGCCCAGCACCAAATGGCAGACAGACACTGTTAGAGACTAGCTGGAGGACATAGTGGAGCAGCTAAAGAGCCAGACATTTCTCTTGTTGGTGGAGACCAAACACAAAGATAAAAGAAAAGCAACATTTCTTGATAAAAAATAGTCTACCTGCAGAAATCAGGTGGTACCATGCCATACACGTTGATCTTGTCACACAGCTCCACAGCTATGGCCATGGTGAACCAGCCAGTACTCAGCCAGGAGTTGGAACTCTTCCTGGAAGTCGAGAGAAAATAGTCATATTTAGTAAATTCACACTCATATAGTGAGTACTGACTCCTTCCAAAAGACTAACTGATCAAATGAGATGGGATAAAAGTGTGATGTGAATAATTCTAGATTTTATCTGATCAGTCATCTCTCCAGAGATAAACACAGATGAAGCAAAAAGACAGATTGTTTTTTGTGCCTTGTGCACAACAATAAAGGAACTATCAATGAGCAAGACATTTACTCTGACACTGACAATGCTTGCATGAAGGCAGAATTGATTGGATTCTCCATTCAAATGCAATTTTCTTCTTATCTTCCTGTTGGTTTACTGTTCACATGCAAATGAGTTCAAAATGTCTTTATCTATTAGCTCTGCTCATATTCCGTCAGCCATTTTTCTGCAGTACAAACACCTGCGCCACATACCGCTAATATGAGAGGAGACATGTGACTATCATGTGAAACTTGCATCTGTTTCATATTTAGTATTAAAATTGTGCATATTTAAGATAAGATAAGCCAAGAAAACCTTTATTTGTCCCACAGTGGGGAAACTTCAGTTTGCAACAGCAAGACAAAAATGTAGGGTGATCTCACTATATCAAAATCTTGATTGGTATGCTAACTTCATTTAATTTATGTTGATAACATTTGTTCTGTTTGATCCAAACTAAACATGAATTCCTTTTATAAATGTACATACACATAGTGCTTCTCTTAGTTAAGATTACGGCAGAACGGGGTGCTGTTTGACATTTAGGTACATGTTTAAAGGTGCCTTGCTACACAAAAACGTTTTTAGTTGCATTTTTTGAAATATGTTAGGTCCATACGTGTTTGTGTTATGTGGTGTATGTAAAAATGAACTGTTACCTCCTCTGTCAGCTCTAGCCACTAAAAAGAAATAAGCAGAGAAATCAGGCCAATTACTAAAGCAGGTCAGATGTCATGTTGCCTGAGCTCATTACTATTCATGAGCTCGCCCAGTTGCACTGGGTAAAGGGTGCTGATAGCCAGGCTCTCATTGGCTAACTGTTAGCCAATCAGAGTCAAGCAGCTTAGCTTGTTGAATATTAATGAGAACTGGCACAAATCGAGAGGAGTCTTCCTGCAGGCTTTCTATTGCTTACCATGCTAGAATGACTTAAAACAAGGTAACCAAGGCATTTTTTTTCAACAAAATATTTTACAGTCCATGGTAGAACGTCAGACATTACAACAAAGTAGTGAAATGTGTGACAGGGCACCTTTAAAGGTCCCACGACATGGTGTTATTTGGATGCTTTTATATAGACCTTAGTGGTCCCCTAATACCATATCTGAAGACTCTTTCCCAAAATTCAGCCTTGTTGCAGAATTACAGACTAGACCCAGTCCCACACCACCAACTGCCACTTTGCTCTTTTGAAAGCCATGATGTCTCTCTCTCATGGGTGGGTCAAATTCTCTGGGTGGACAAAGCAGAGAAAGTGGAAGTAACCTTGCCTCTCATGACATATGCCATTTCTAGTCACTGGGGGACCCCATGCAGGCTGTGGGAACTCAAAAATAATGTTAAAAAAAACCTCATTAAGTGAGATTTTCATGTTTGTGAGGGTATAACGAAGCTAAATACTGTCAGAAAAAAATAGCAAGAACCGTTTGGTAGCTGTGGAACTTCCTTGCACAAAGATCCTGAAGCTGCCAAGCAGAGCAGCAGGATGAGGGCAGGCAGAGTATGTTAGAGTGCAACATCCAGCCACTGCCAATTAACATCAAGTTCAGATACGACACATTTGTGTTTGTCATGTGTAATTTATCTGTGTTCTTATTTGAGGGTTTTCATTTGTCACAATGTGTCAGTTCTCACTCAAAGATATGGATTTCTGCTCCCCATATTGTTTTCGGATTGTAATGACAGGGGAGGTACCTAAAATATCGTTGAAGAAAAGTTTCATTCCTAACGCTATACCACTACATTAGAAAATACTTTGTAATAATCTCCTGGCATTTTGGGGTCAACTATGACTTTGGCATGATTTAAATCCCTTAAAATCCTTTCAGAGATACCAGTTTTAATCTAAAACCCATTGAAATTGCTGAATGAGTGTTTAGACCAACTTTCTGACTTATTGTTTTGCTATATTTTGCTGCAAATTTCATTTCAAATGGCTCAAGTTGTTTTTTCTTATCACACACACACACACACACACAAGGTCTGGAAAACCAACCTCACAGAGACAGGACGCTTACCTATCAATCCCTGTTTCCTTTTTAAACAGTTCATCAAACTTCAGCATTTTGATTCGAGAAATGACGTAGACTTTAAGTTTAGGCAAAAGCTGGTTCAACAGCCTGAGGTTGTTGTAAACGTGGCCTTTTCCATCCCGTCTCATGCAGCTGCTGGGTCCCCAGAAGATGAACACTGTGTCTTGGCTCGCATTGAGCAGCTCCTGTCGGCTCCGCAGCACCCTCTGCAGGCTGGAGTGAGCTACAACACGCAGGTTTGTGCGTTGACCAACGTCTTGCTGGTAGTTTATGCTCGGAGCGTCATTCATTCGGATTACGCACTCAGAGCGGTCGATTTCTTCACCTCTCTTGCTCCCAGTTAGCTGGCCAGAGCTGGTCACCAGAGCACAAGTCCTGCAGTGCATCTTCATAGGCTGTGGAGGCCAAAGGTTAAAGGTCAGAAATAATTATGATTTAATTTAGAGAACATTGAAGATCATTTTCAATTCATAGCAGTCGTATTAAGCAGTTATACTTCTCTACAGAAGCCAAGGACCCCTCAAATGAAAGAGAGACGGAGCAAGGACCCCCTGCTAGATATACTGTATAAAATGAAGTTGCATTATTAACTGGGCCTAGGCTGTGGAGGCCAAAGGTTAAAGGTCAGAAATAATTATAATTTCATTTAGAGAACATTGAAGATCATTTTCAATTCATAGTAGTTGTATTAAGCAGTTATACTTCTCTACAGAAGCCAAGGACCCCTCAAATGAAAGAGAGACGGAGCAAGGACCCCCTGCTAGATATATTATATATAATGAAGTTGCATTATTAACTGGGCCTACAACAACATTTAGGGCCTTTATATATACCTTTTTGCATAGAATACTAAGCTATTAAAATATCCTACTAATTGCTGGCATGATTTTATAAATCATCTTTTAATATTAAGCATACATGTGGCACAGTGAATCCTCGGGACGAACTGTATCTGTGGATGGCCTTAGTGACTACATAGCCTATGGGCCAGTAAGCAGTGGGGATTTACATTTGCTAATAATATGTTGGATTTGTGTTAAGGCTTTTTCCATCTTTGAAAAAAACGTTCAAAACAACAATTTGGAGGCCCTCCACTCCAAGGACCCCCTAGTTGAAGCTCCCTGCTCTACAGATCAGTTCTGTTGTTCTGCTTCTAATAAACTTCAAAAGTTTACAGCATGTAACTATTCTCGGAGGAAATAAAAAGTTCAGCGTGTCTGAACAAGACTACGACAAGACCACATGCTAACATGCTCAATGACAAAGCTAATAGACTGATGTTTAGCAGGTACAGTGTTTGATTTGGCAAGTATTTACCCATAAACTAAACCCTATTGGACAAATGAAATATTTGACCTGCTAGCACTTAAAGAAAAGTTGAGGGAGTTATAATTCATCCCAAGGGGAACATGAAAACTCCATAAAAGACTGAGATAAGCTGAGACATTTCACTCAAATGTCAGCCTCATAGTTGTGCTAAAGGAAAAGTCAGCAGATCACCAAACTCTGAAAGACTGACATTGCCATGTGTAGAGCCACCCGCTAGCATTGCTGGAAGCAAAAAGATAAAGTAGCACAGACAGAAGGGATAAATCTGCACCCGGTATCCATTAAGATCAAGTCTACTTGCAAAGGAAGAAAAAAACAACGACCCCAGAACAGAGTTCAGCATAGTGCTGCTCAATTATGGGAAAAATCACGATCACAATTATAATGGTGAACATTGAAATCGCAATTATTTAACACAATTAATCATTAATCATTAATCATTGATGATGCAATTGTTGAATTAAAAAAAACAGAGAAACAGTTAATCAACTCAACGGGGAAATCCCTTTGAACTGTGAGATTTCCCTTAATACTTTTACCATTAGAACTTTTGTATTCATTCAGAACACAGCACAAAACAAGATTTTATTTGTAATGCGCAAAATAATTGTTATTCTCAAGTTTTTAGATCGTTTGGTGCCAAATTCAAAATTGCGATTAAAAATTTAAATATTTGCACAGCCCTAGTTCAGCACACTCTGTACAACAGCACATGTGGACAAGCAAGCTGGATATAAAGCATCTCGGATAATGTAACTGGAATTTAATTTCAGGCTTTTTAGATCTACAGTTACATTACGTACTGTAGTTATCATTACACACACACACACACACACACACACACACACACACACACACACACACACACACACACAGAAAACCCAACTTAAAGTTCATATCCTGCTTTTTAAAACCATAATCATGCTGTCATCTGCAGCAGCCACACAGGACCTGAGGAAAGTGTAACTGGCACACAGTGTCAAGCAGCTACTGGTAATGGGCTTTTCTGTCATGTATCCTATTATTCAAATGCACTGCCGGTTGACAGTGGAGCAGAGGCTGTTCTGTGCAGTACTTTGAAATTGTAAGAACACCATAAATTCACATAGGGCGGTATATTTATTCAGTCGAACACGACCTCAGAGCAATGTCCTCCTTGATAAAACAAGGAATGCACAAACACATAAGCTTTGTCAAGGTAGTATGTATTGCAGGGTCTTTGTGTTGTTTTGCATTATATTGACCAGGACATATTTGTGTCTTGTGTCCAACTAGGTTTTTTAAATTTGAAAAAGGCGAGATTGGATAGAGTGATCCGACAGCAAAGACCCACAGACTCTTCACATGAATTATTCTCCACCTTAATAGAGAGCTACATTGGCATTCTGAACTGTGCTCTGAGCTTCACACTCCATCAGGTTCTGAGGTGTGCAAGTGTGTGTGTGTGTGTGTGTGTGTGTGTGTGGTGTGTGTGTGTGTGTGTGTGTGTGTGTGAATGTGTGCGTGTATGTGTGGGTGCGTGCATACAGTTGATATTACAAGTGCCCCAGGCTGTGCTGCTCCCACCGCTACATTTATAATACTCTCCCACTATCAGTGACCCCATACAATGGATGATTGCCTAGGGTGTGTGTATGTGTGATGCATCTATGTGTGTATAGGTGTTATCTGTCTGTGGATGTCCTTAAATCTCTGTGGGGAGTTTGATGTCGACACAGATATGTAATTCTGACTCACAGTGCAATCTCATTTCTTTGGCAAGAGTCTGCAACTGTCTGAAAAGCGTCAAGACCCAAAACCAGTTGTGAACCCATCTACACACACACACACACACACACACACACACACACACACACACGAGAAACAGATATTAACAATCCCCAACACAATGCCCAAAACAAAACATTGTTGGAGTGGGTTTGCACTCCCTGCATGCAGACCTCCTCCCTCCATAACAGGTTGGCTGGAGCAAATTATACGTTTCACATCACAAACACCCTCCCAGCCTTAGCTGGGTGGTGTGTGTGTGTGCGGGGGGGGTCCCAGTCTCTTTTGTCCCTTTACCTGTTTCTTCTACATACAACAACAGATAGAGCACAGTCTAAAAAATTACAACTCTTTTTTTTTAAGTTTGGGAGTATGTTAAACTTGTAAAAGGCAGTTGAAGGTTGCATGGACAATGTCGTTATTTAAAGCATTGGTGAAATACTAAAAGTGTCCTTGACAGTGATGCTGAATCTCCAGTGCCATCTCCCTGTGCTTCTGACAGCTGGATGATACTAGGAAATAGCCACTTATATACCGTGTCCCATTGAGAGGGGCTTTCAGAATCAGACGGAGAACATTTCAAACGGCAGGCAGTTGAATATGCAGCCCACGGACTGTTGAATGAATAAATGAATGCGTTAGTATATATAGTGTGGAGTAGTTTTTTTACTCATGATCAACCTTGACCTAACACAGAGGTCCTTGTGAATAAACTAGCACTTGAACACTTGATGACTCCCCCACAACACATGCACACACACCACACACACACACACACACACACACACACCACGCACTCAGTCTGCACTTTATCACGTGGACAGAGGGATGTCTACCTTGATCATTAATGCATGACCTGATGAGCTAAAACCTCCTGTTTTAACTTTACAAGGCTATTAACTCTGATGTAATGCCTGGGAGGTAATTTATTGAAAATACATTTAAATAGATTGTAAACATTAACTGGTGTGGTACCACAGTAGTACATTGTTAGGTTTGCTGCACTTGGTTTGTGTAAGTGCAGGGCATTATTGTGCAATCTGTATTATTGTAATCTAGTAATCTAATCTGGTTTGGACAATTATAAATACATATTCTCTATTTACTTTTCATGCATCCAGTACTGTTTAGGCTCTTATTTCATATATCTCATCTTTTCTATAAATAAGAATACAATTATATATTTTTGTCATAGAATATAAAGGGGAAATATTAATAAATTAACCAAACATCAAGCCATCTTCTGCAACCTACTGTAATGTAGGCATAGCAATTCTGCAGTGGACACATCTTTGCAATATAGATGTTAGAAGGATACATAACAATTGGTAAGGGAAAGGTTTATCATTCCAGATTTCATTCTAAGGCCCAGAGCACATTCATATTCATAAAGACATCCTCTTTGAAAACAAAATAGTTTCAGAAGGAAGACGTTTTTTGTACTATGGTCGTGGTGGTGGGCTTTTTCCATGCATGTTTGTGTATATTGATATACTTCGTTTGCATATAAATTCAATAGAGTGTTGAGAGAGACAGAAGAGAGGAGAGAGAGAGAGAGAGAGAGAGAGAGAGAGAAAGAGAGAGGGGTGTGGCCTTTAGAGCATTGGAAGACGAAACAGTTAGGAGTAGGCTATGGCTCCAGTTCCAGTCCCAGTCAATTACCGCCCACACAGACTCATCAGTATGATCCTGTTGATACACTTCCCAGGGCAACCCAGGATCATAATTGCTTTCAGAGCAAACCCAATCCGTCAGCCTTTAATGTTACACCAGAGCAGCCTTTGTCAACACCCATTTCAGTTTAAGAAGGGTAGCGAGTACAGAAAAAGAAGATTTGGATGAGCTATTAAGAGGTCAGAGAGGAGTCATTAGTAAAGGGCAAAAATACCATATTGTCATTGTTAACCATGGATAAGGCTGGTGTTTTTCAATCATTGTCTTACTGTCAACAAATCCCATGTAATTTACAATATAGTGCACTATTTATTGAATGTCAGGATTCTCGGAAACCTGAGCACAATATGCAACTTTCTGCTAACAATCCCACAATGCATTGCTTCAAATTTTACAGATGCAAAAATAACTGTTGTGGGACCCTTCAGCTGCATTAAGGGTGCAATATGTCAACATTGTTACACACACAACAATCTAAACTAAAAACCAAAGCCACAAAGTCAATCCAATATGGAAAACTGAATAATAAGAAAAATATGGAATATCTTTAACCTTATCCTTTAATATCAAACCTCTTATGTGAGCAGTGGTGTGCAAACATGAAGACTCGGCTGTATTTGCTTACAATTGCACAATTTATTTAGATATTGTTCATTATAATAACTGTAACTGTACCCTTTCTAAAGTGTTTAGAATTGGGCTAATGGCCTAACTGAGAGCAGAGGTAAATTAAAATGGCACCTGTTTTCATTGGCACAGATACCGTGGGTGAAAATACTGAGAGCTTACACATGCCAAACTAGGCTATTAATTTAAAATTAAGCATTGCAGTTGGTCCTAACTGGTGTGTGGTTGGTTACGTCGCTCCACTTCAAGATAGGTGGCATTGATTCTTCATTTTCTACGAAGCTGAGCGGTTACTTGTCAATTAAACTTTTCATCTCCAATCCTATCTGTATTTGTAAGAAGTGGCGCTGTCCTGAGTTGAAAGACTTAATAGGCGTGTGTGTTTGTGTTGGCCGCTGTCAATTTCCTAACCTTCAACAATGCAAACATTTTTTGACTACTTTTTTATTGCGGCTTTGAGAACCCACGAAGGGAAACATAAATTGGCGCCTATGCTTGTTGTGTGTGGCAGAGCTTTGATGATCAAAGCTGCTTTCTTTTCTCAGAGACCAATTCATTAGACCGAAATCCTCCTGAAGGTTGACACCGCAATTCTAAACTTCCTCTGTTTCAATTTGGGGGATTAGAAGCGGGATAATCAATGCAGACATCAGACAGAGAGAAAGGGATGACTGCATCTCAGATTACAACCCCAGATTGCATAGCCTTGTTAGCAAGGATGGATGAGGAGATGCAAAAGGATGTTCTTTCCATGACCGGAAAGAAGATGCTATTCTGGACTTCCTGCCAGCTCTTGCCATTCACCTCGTCCATCTAGTAGTACAGATATTTGAATGTGTTGTACTCTATACAGCTTGCATTAAAATGCAATCTGCATCTCAATAAGGTGATTATTTACGTTGATGCCAGGTGTGAATGCATGCACCAATACATTTCCAGGAACATGATCAGATCAACCAGGCCACATTTTTGGGAAATGGTAAGCATTTTACATAAATGCCAGGTGGCAATGCAATGACCAATGGAGTGGATGTCAAGCGGACATTTGACATGTTACAGTACTACTGTAACAGGTGTAGTTGGGACCTTCATTTAAGCATGACTATAAACTGGGCTATATCAGTCTGAGGATGGCACCTGCTAAGATATATAGTTTTCCCAGGAGTGCTCCCCTGCTTGTGTGTAATTATAATGTGCATATCCTTAAACCTCATCCGTTAAGCTGTACATTATCATACCTAATGTCTAACACAGTTTACAAAGAAAGAGGTCAGTGTTCATGGGAGACTTTCTTTTTGCATAATTGACTTTCTAATGACACCTATTTCTCCAAGACTGACTGAATCTAAGGCTGTGAGAACACAGAGAGTTATTGCCCATATTAAGTAGGTACATCGTAAACGGGCACACAATCCACGTTCAGGCTCTCATACAGGATTTGTAATTAACACTTATATAGGCCAATGTAGATGGATTCTCCTGACACTTCTTCAAAGGCCAACATCTCTTTAACTGGAATCGGCAAAACATCAAAGAGAGAGAGGAGCAAAGCAGAAGAATGGAGCGGCTGTCTATTTAGGTGTGTGTGTGTGTGTGGTGTGTGTGTGTGTGTGTGTGCATGTGTGCGTCCATGTGCGTGTGTGCATGTGTGCGTGTGTGTGTGTGTGTCTGTGTGTGTATTTGAAAGTCTATTTAACTCTGCAGCTCTAATTACTGTAGCTTGTCAAAGAAAAAGGAAAAACATACTACAGAAGGACATTTTCCAACAACCTACAGACATTGAAACTTTTGGCATGTCAAAATATCCCACACAGTTGTGCACTATAAGTTTGAAGTTGGATTTATAGATTTTTGGGTTTCAACACTACTGCTTTGC